>NW_027480863.1:0-112637 GCF_051401765.1 Calliopsis andreniformis | reverse complement strand
AAGATTGAGTATTGAGGATTGAAGATTGAGGATTGATGATGGAGGATTGAAGAGAGAGGACTGAGCGTTGAGGATTGAGTGTTGAGAATTGATGTTTGAGGATTGGGATTTGATTATTGAATATTGTGGATTGAGTACTGAACCATGAGAATTCTGGATATTCCACTGAGTATTGAGAATTGAGTATTGATGGTTGAGTATTGAGGATTGATGGTTGAGGGTTGTGCGTTGAATATGGAGGATTGAGGATTGAGGATTGAGGATTGAGGATTGGGGATTGAGGATTGAAGATTGAGTATTGATGATTGAAGATTGAGGATTGAGGATTGAGGGTTGAGGTTTGAGGACGAGGACTGACGGTTGAGGATTGAGGTTTGAGGATTGAGGATTGAGGATTGAAGACTGAGGATTGAAGATTGAGCATTGAGCATTGAGGATTGAAGATTGAGGACTGAGGATTGAGGATTGAAGATGGAGAATTGAGGATTGAAGATTGAGGATTGAGGATTGAGGATTTAAGATTGTGGATTGGGTATTGTGTATTGAAGAATGAGGATTGAGGATTGAGGATTGAGGATTGAGGATTGAGGATTGAGGATTGAGGATTGAGGATTGAAGATTGTGGATTGGGTATTGAGTATTGAAGAATGAGGATTGAGGATTGAGGATTGAGGATTGAGGATTGAAGACTGAGTATTGAGGATTGGAGATTGAGGATTGAGGATTGAGGATTGAGGATTGAGGATTGAGGATTGAGGATTGAGGATTGAGGATTGAATATTGAGTATTGAGGATTGAAGATTGATGATTGAGGATTGAGGATTGAGGATTGAGGATTGAGGATTGAGGATTGAGGATTGAGGATTGAGGATTGAGGATTGAGGATTGAAGATTGAGTATTGAGGACTGAAGGTTGAGGATTGAGGATTGATGATTGAGGATTGAGGATTGAAGATTGAGGATTGGGGATTGAGTATTGACGATTGAGCATTGAGCATTGAGGATTGAAGATTGAGGACTGAGGATTGAGGATTGAAGATGGAGAATTGAGGATTGAAGATTGAGGATTGAGGATTGAGGATTTAAGATTGTGGATTGGGTATTGTGTATTGAAGAATGAGGATTGAGGATTGAGGATTGAGGATTGAGGATTGAGGATTGAGGATTGAGGATTGAGGATTGAAGATTGTGGATTGGGTATTGAGTATTGAAGAATGAGGATTGAGGATTGAGGATTGAGGATTGAGGATTGAAGGTTGAGGATTGAGGATTGGGGTTTGAGGATTGAGGATGAGGGCTGAGGGTTGAGGATTGAGGTTTGAGGACTGAGGGCTGAGGATTGAGGATTGAGAGTTGAGGATTGAGGATTGAGTATTGTAGGTTGAGGATTGGGTATTGCGGATTGAAGAATGTGGATTGAGGATTGAGGATTGAGGATTGAGGATTGAAGATTGAGGATTGAGGATTGAGGATAGAGGATTGAATATTGAGTATTGAGGATTGAAGATTGAGGATTGAGGATTGAGGGTTGAGGATTGAGGACGAGGACTGACGGTTGAGGATTGAGGTTTGAGGATTGAGGATTGAGGATTGAGTACTGAGGATTGAGGATTGAGGTTTGAGGATTGTGGAGTGAGGATTGAGGACTGAGGATTGAGGATTGAGGATTGAGATTTGAGGATTGAAGTTTGAGTACTGAGGATTGAGGGTTGAAGATTGAGTATTGAGGATTGAAGATTCAGGATTGACGGTTGAGGATTGAGGATTGAGGATTGAGGATTGAGGATCGAAGGTTGAGGATTGGGTATTGCGCATTGAACATTGAGGATTGAGGATTGAGGATTGAGGATTGAGGATTGGGGATTGAAGATTGAGGATTGGGGATTGACGATTGCCGATTGAGTTTTGAGCATTGAGGATTGAGAATTGAGGATTGAGGATTGAAGATTGAGTATTGAGGATTGAAGATTGAGGATTGAGGATTGAGGGTTGAAGATTGAGGACTGAGTGTTGAGGGTTGCGTGATGAGAATTGATGCTCGTGGATTGAGATTTGAAGATTGAAGAATGGGGATTGAGTATTGAAAACTGTGAATTGAGGATATTCTATTGAGGATTGAGGATTGACAATTGATTGTTGAGGACTTATGGCTGAAGATTGAGGATTCAGGATTGAGGATTCGGGGTGGAGGTTTGAGGACTGAGGATTGAGGGTTGAGGATTGAGGATTGAGGATTGACGCTTGAGGATTGAGGATTGATGATGGAGGATTGAAGAGAGAGGACTGAGCGTTGAGGATTGAGTGTTGAGAATTGATGTTTGAGGATTGGGATTTGATTATTGAATATTGTGGATTGAGTACTGAACCATGAGAATTCTGGATATTCTACTGAGTATTGAGAATTGAGTATTGATGGTTGAGTATTGAGGATTGATGGTTGAGGGTTGTGCGTTGAATATGGAGGATTGAGGATTGAGGATTGAGGATTGAGGATTGGGGATTGAGGATTGAAGATTGAGTATTGATGATTGAAAATTGAGGATTGAGGATTGAGGGTTGAGGTTTGAGGACGAGGACTGACGGTTGAGGATTGAGGTTTGAGGATTGAAGGATTGAGGATTGAAGACTGAGGATTGAAGATTGAGCATTGAGCATTGAGGATTGAAGATTGAGGACTGAGGATTGAGGATTGAAGGTGGAGAATTGAGGATTGAAGATTGAGGATTGAGGATTGAGGATTTAAGATTGTGGATTGGGTATTGTGTATTGAAGAATGAGGATTGAGGATTGAGGATTGAGGATTGAGGATTGAGGATTGAGGATTGAGGATTGAAGATTGAGGATTGGGTATTGCGGATTGAACATTGAGGATTGAGGGTTGAGGATTGAGTATTGAGGATTGAAGATTGAGGACAGAAGATTGAATATTGATGATTGAAGATGGAGGATTGAGTATTGATGGTTGTGGATTGAGGACGAGGACTGAGGGTTGACTATTACTGTTTGAGGTCTAAGGATTGAGGATTTAGGATTGAGAATTGAGGATTGAGGGTTGAGGATTGAAGATTGTGGATTGGGTATTGAGTATTGAAGAATGAGGATTGAGGATTGAGGATTGAGGACTGAGGATTGAAGACTGAGTATTGAGGATTGAAGATTGAGGATTGAGGATTGAGGATTGAGGATTGAGGATTGAGGATTGAGGATTGAGGATTGAGGATTGAATATTGATTATTGAGGATTGAAGATTGAGGATTGAGGATTGAGGATTGAGGATTGAGGATTGAGGATTGAGGATTGAGGATTGAGGATTGAGGATTGAGGATTGAAGATTGAGTATTGAGGACTGAAGGTTGAGGATTGAGGATTGATGATTGAGGATTGAGGATTGAAGATTGAGGATTGGGGATTGAGTATTGACGATTGAGCATTGGGTATTGAGGATTGAGGATTGAGGATTGATTATTGAAGATTGAGTATTGAGGATTGAAGGTTGAGGATTGAGGATTGAGGGTTGAGG
The DNA here is from genome assembly GCF_051401765.1 of Calliopsis andreniformis. Lineage (NCBI taxonomy): Eukaryota > Metazoa > Arthropoda > Insecta > Hymenoptera > Andrenidae > Calliopsis > Calliopsis andreniformis. The sequence continues at coordinate 109,117 of NW_027480863.1, read as the reverse complement.
ATTGAGGATGAGGGCTAAGGGTTGAGGATTGAGGTTTGAGGACTGAGGACTGAGGATTGAGGATTGAGAGTCGAGGATTGAGGGTTGAGGATTGAAGATTGAGGATTGGGTATTGAGGGTTGAAGCCTGACGATTGAGGATTGTGGATTGAGGATTGAGGATTGAGCATTGTGGATGGAGGATTGAAGATTGAGTATTGAGGATTGAAGATTGAGGATCGAGGATTGTGGATTGAGGATTGAGGATTGAAGATTGAGGATTGGGTATTGCGGATTGAACATTGAGGATTGAGGGTTGAGGATTGAGGATTGAGGATTGAGGATTGAGGACTGAAGATTGAATATTGATGATTGAAGATTGAGGATTGAGTATTGATGGTTGTGGATTGAGGACGAGGACTGAGGTTTGAGTATTGCTGTTTGAGGTCTAACGATTGAGGATTTAGGATCGAGAATTGAGGATTGAGGATTGAGGATTGAAGATTGTGGATAGGGTATTGAGTATTGAAGAATGAGGATTGAGGATTGAGGATTGAGGATTGAGGATTGAAGACTGAGTATTGAGAATTGAAGATTGAGGATTGAGGATTGAGGATTGAGGATTGAGGATTGAGGATTGAGGACTGAATATTGAGTATTGAGGATTGAAGATTGAGGATTGAGGATTGAGGATTGAGGATTGAGGATTGAGGATTGAGGATTGAGGATTGAGGATTGAGGATTGAGGATTGAAGATTGAGTATTGAGGACTGAAGGTTGAGGATTGAGGATTGAGGATTGAGGATTGAGGATTGAAGATTGAGGATTGGGGATTGAGTATTGACGATTGAGGATTGAGTATTGAGGATTGAGAATTGAGGATTGATTATTGAAGATTGAGTATTGAGGATTGAAGGTTGAGGATTCAGGATTGGGGTTTGAGGATTGAGGATGAGGGCTGAGGGTTGAGGATTGAGGTTTGAGGACTGAGGGCTGAGGATTGAGGATTGAGAGTTGAGGATTGAGGATTGAGTATTGTAGGTTGAGGATTGGGTATTGCGGATTGAAGAATGTGGATTGAGGATTGAGGATTGAGGATTGAGGATTGAAGATTGAGGATTGAGGATTGAGGATAGAGGATTGAATATTGAGTATTGAGGATTGAAGATTGAGGATTGAGGATTGAGGGTTGAGGATTGAGGACGAGGACTGACGGTTGAGGATTGAGGTTTGAGGATTGAGGATTGAGGATTGAGTACTGAGGATTGAGGATTGAGGTTTGAGGATTGTGGAGTGAGGATTGAGGACTGAGGATTGAGGATTGAGGATTGAGATTTGAGGATTGAAGTTTGAGTACTGAGGATTGAGGGTTGAAGATTGAGTATTGAGGATTGAAGATTCAGGATTGACGGTTGAGGATTGAGGATTGAGGATTGAGGATTGAGGATCGAAGGTTGAGGATTGGGTATTGCGCATTGAACATTGAGGATTGAGGATTGAGGATTGAGGATTGAGGATTGGGGATTGAAGATTGAGGATTGGGGATTGACGATTGCCGATTGAGTTTTGAGCATTGAGGATTGAGAATTGAGGATTGAGGATTGAAGATTGAGTATTGAGGATTGAAGATTGAGGATTGAGGATTGAGGGTTGAAGATTGAGGACTGAGTGTTGAGGGTTGCGTGATGAGAATTGATGCTCGTGGATTGAGATTTGAAGATTGAAGAATGGGGATTGAGTATTGAAAACTGTGAATTGAGGATAGTCTATTGAGGATTGAGGATTGACAATTGATTGTTGAGGACTTATGGCTGAAGATTGAGGATTCAGGATTGAGGATTCGGGGTGGAGGTTTGAGGACTGAGGATTGAGGGTTGAGGATTGAGGATTGAGGATTGACGCTTGAGGATTGAGGATTGATGATGGAGGATTGAAGAGAGAGGACTGAGCGTTGAGGATTGAGTGTTGAGAATTGATGTTTGAGGATTGGGATTTGATTATTGAATATTGTGGATTGAGTACTGAACCATGAGAATTCTGGATATTCTACTGAGTATTGAGAATTGAGTATTGATGGTTGAGTATTGAGGATTGATGGTTGAGGGTTGTGCGTTGAATATGGAGGATTGAGGATTGAGGATTGAGGATTGAGGATTGGGGATTGAGGATTGAAGATTGAGTATTGATGATTGAAAATTGAGGATTGAGGATTGAGGGTTGAGGTTTGAGGACGAGGACTGACGGTTGAGGATTGAGGTTTGAGGATTGAGGATTGAGGATTGAAGACTGAGGATTGAAGATTGAGCATTGAGCATTGAGGATTGAAGATTGAGGACTGAGGATTGAGGATTGAAGGTGGAGAATTGAGGATTGAAGATTGAGGATTGAGGATTGAGGATTTAAGATTGTGGATTGGGTATTGTGTATTGAAGAATGAGGATTGAGGATTGAGGATTGAGGATTGAGGATTGAGGATTGAGGATTGAGGATTGAAGATTGAGGATTGGGTATTGCGGATTGAACATTGAGGATTGAGGGTTGAGGATTGAGTATTGAGGATTGAAGATTGAGGACAGAAGATTGAATATTGATGATTGAAGATGGAGGATTGAGTATTGATGGTTGTGGATTGAGGACGAGGACTGAGGGTTGACTATTACTGTTTGAGGTCTAAGGATTGAGGATTTAGGATTGAGAATTGAGGATTGAGGGTTGAGGATTGAAGATTGTGGATTGGGTATTGAGTATTGAAGAATGAGGATTGAGGATTGAGGATTGAGGACTGAGGATTGAAGACTGAGTATTGAGGATTGAAGATTGAGGATTGAGGATTGAGGATTGAGGATTGAGGATTGAGGATTGAGGATTGAGGATTGAGGATTGAATATTGATTATTGAGGATTGAAGATTGAGGATTGAGGATTGAGGATTGAGGATTGAGGATTGAGGATTGAGGATTGAGGATTGAGGATTGAGGATTGAGGATTGAAGATTGAGTATTGAGGACTGAAGGTTGAGGATTGAGGATTGATGATTGAGGATTGAGGATTGAAGATTGAGGATTGGGGATTGAGTATTGACGATTGAGCATTGGGTATTGAGGATTGAGGATTGAGGATTGATTATTGAAGATTGAGTATTGAGGATTGAAGGTTGAGGATTGAGGATTGAGGGTTGAGGATTGAGGATGAGGGCTAAGGGTTGAGGATTGAGGTTTGAGGACTGAGGACTGAGGATTGAGGATTGAGAGTCGAGGATTGAGGGTTGAGGATTGAAGATTGAGGATTGGGTATTGAGGGTTGAAGCCTGACGATTGAGGATTGTGGATTGAGGATTGAGGATTGAGCATTGTGGATGGAGGATTGAAGATTGAGTATTGAGGATTGAAGATTGAGGATCGAGGATTGTGGATTGAGGATTGAGGATTGAAGATTGAGGATTGGGTATTGCGGATTGAACATTGAGGATTGAGGGTTGAGGATTGAGGATTGAGGATTGAGGATTGAGGACTGAAGATTGAATATTGATGATTGAAGATTGAGGATTGAGTATTGATGGTTGTGGATTGAGGACGAGGACTGAGGTTTGAGTATTGCTGTTTGAGGTCTAACGATTGAGGATTTAGGATCGAGAATTGAGGATTGAGGATTGAGGATTGAAGATTGTGGATAGGGTATTGAGTATTGAAGAATGAGGATTGAGGATTGAGGATTGAGGATTGAGGATTGAAGACTGAGAATTGAGAATTGAAGATTGAGGATTGAGGATGAGGATTGAGGATTGAGGATTGAGGATTGAGGACTGAATATTGAGTATTGAGGATTGAAGATTGAGGATTGAGGATTGAGGATTGAGGATTGAGGATTGAGGATTGAGGATTGAGGATTGAGGATTGAGGCTTGAAGATTGAGTATTGAGGACTGAAGGTTGAGGATTGAGGATTGAGGATTGAGGATTGAGGATTGTAGATTGAGGATTGGGGATTGAGTATTGACGATTGAGGATTGAGTATTGAGGATTGAGAATTGAGGATTGATTATTGAAGATTGAGTATTGAGGATTGAAGGTTGAGGATTCAGGATTGAGGTTCGAGGATTGAGGATGAGGGCTGAGGGTTGAGGATTGAGGTTTGAGGACTGAGGGCTCAGGATTGAGGATTGAGAATTGAGGATTGAGGATTGAGTATTGTAGGTTGAGGATTGGGTATTGCGGATTGAAGAATGTGGATTGAGGATTGAGGATTGAGGATTGAGGATTGAAGATTGAGGATTGAGGATTGAGGATTGAGGATTGAATATTGAGTATTGAGGATTGAAGATTGAGGATTGAGGATTGAGGCTTGAGGATTGAGGACGAGGACTGACGGTTGAGGATTGAGGTTTGAGGATTGAGGATTGAGGATTGAGTACTGAGGATTGAGGATTGAGGTTTGAGGATTGTGGAGTGAGGATTGAGGACTGAGGATTGAGGATTGAGGATTGAGATTTGAGGATTGAAGTTTGAGTACTGAGGATTGAGGGTTGAAGATTGAGTATTGAGGATTGAAGATTCAGGATTGACGGTTGAGGATTGAGGATTGAGGATTGAGGATCGAAGGTTGAGGATTGGGTATTGCGCATTGAACATTGAGGATTGAGGATTGAGGATTGAGGATTGAGGATTGGGGATTGAAGATTGAGGATTGGGGATTGAGGATTGCCGATTGAGTTTTGAGCATTGAGGATTGAGAATTGAGGATTGAGGATTGAAGATTGAGTATTGAGGATTGAAGATTGAGGATTGAGGATTGAGGGTTGAAGATTGAGGACTGCGTGTTGAGGGTTGCGTGATGAGAATTGATGCTCGTGGATTGAGATTTGAAGATTGAAGAATGGGGATTGAGTATTGAAAACTGTGAATTGAGGATATTCTATTGAGGATTGAGGATTGACAATTGATTGTTGAGGACTTATGGCTGAAGATTGAGGATTCAGGATTGAGGATTCGGGGTGGAGGTTTGAGGACTGAGGATTGAGGGTTGAGGATTGAGGATTGAGGATTGACGCTTGAGGATTGAGTATTGATGATGGAGGATTGAAGAGAGAGGACTGAGCGTTGAGGATTGAGTGTTGAGAATTGATGTTTGAGGATTGGGATTTGATTATTGAATATTGTGTATTGAGTACTGAACCATGAGAATTCTGGATATTCTACTGAGTATTGAGAATTGAGTATTGATGGTTGAGTATTGAGGATTGATGGTTGAGGGTTGTGCGTTGAATATGGAGGATTGAGGATTGAGGATTGAGGATTGAGGATTGGGGATTGAGGATTGAAGATTGAGTATTGATGATTGAAAATTGAGGATTGAGGATTGAGGGTTGAGGTTTGAGGACGAGGACTGACTGTTGAGGATTCAGGTTTGAGGATTGAGGATTGAGGATTGAAGACTGAGGATTGAAGATTGAGCATTGAGCATTGAGGATTGAAGATTGAGGACTGAGGATTGGGGATTGAAGATGGAGAATTGAGGATTGAAGATTGAGGATTGAGGATTGAGGATTTAAGATTGTGGATTGGGTATTGTGTATTGAAGAATGAGGATTGAGGATTGAGGATTGAGGATTGAGGATTGAGGATTGAGGATTGAGGATTGAAGATTGAGGATTGGGTATTGCGGATTGAAAATTGAGGATTGAGGGTTGAGGATTGAGTATTGAGGATTGAGGATTGAGGACAGAAGATTGAATATTGATGATTGAAGATGGAGGATTGAGTATTGATGGTTGTGGATTGAGGACGAGGACTGAGGGTTGAGTATTACTGTTTGAGGTCTAAGGATTGAGGATTTAGGATTGAGAATTGAGGATTGAAGATTGTGGATTGGGTATTGAGTATTGAAGAATGAGGATTGAGGATTGAGGATTGAGGACTGAGGATTGAAGACTGAGTATTGAGGATTGAAGATTGAGGATTGAGGATTGAGGATTGAGGATTGAGGATTGGGGACTGAGTGTTGAGGGTTGAATGATGAGAATTGATGTTTGTGGATAGAGATTCGAACATTACAGATTGAGTATTGAGGATGAGGGCTGAGGGTTGAGGACTGAGGTTTGAGGACTGAGGACTGAGGATTGAGGATTGAGAGTTGAGGATTGAGGATTGAGGATTGAGGATTGAAGATTGAGGATAGGGTATTGAGGATTGAAGAATGACGATTGAGGAATGAGTATTGAGGATTGAGGATTGAAGATTGAGTATTGAGGATTGAAGCCTGACAATTGAGGATTGGGGATTGAGGATTGAGGATTGAGGATGGAGGATTGAAGATTGAGTATTGAGGATTGAAGGCTGAGGATCGAGGATTGTGGATTGAGGACTGAGGATTGAAAATTGAGGATTGGGGACTGAGTGTTGAGGGTTGAATGATGAGAATTGATGTTTGTGGATAGAGATTCGAAGATTACAGATTGAGTATTGAGGATGAGGGCTGAGGGTTGAGGACTGAGGTTTGAGGACTGAGGACTGAGGATTGAGGATTGAGAGTTGAGGATTGAGGATTGAGGATTGAAGATTGAGGATAGGGTATTGAGGATTGAAGAATGAGGATTGAGGATTGAGGATTGAGGATTGAGGATTGAGGATTGAGGATCGAAGATTGAGGATTGGGTATTGCGCATTTAACATTGAGGATTGAGGATTGAGGATTGAGGATTGAGGATTGAGAACTGAAGATTGAATATTGATGATTGAAGATTGAGGATTGAGTATTGATGGTTGTGGATTGAGGACGAGGACTGAGGGTTGAGTATTGCCGTTTGAGGTCTGAGGATTGAAGATTGATGATTGAGGATTGAGGAACGAGGATTGAGGATTGATGATAGAGGATTAAGGATCGAGGATTGGGGATTGACGACCTAGGATTGGAGATTGATTATTGGGGATTGAAGACTGAGGATTGACGATTGAGGATTGAGAATTGAGAATTGAGTGTGAGGACTGAGGGTTGAGGATTGAGGTTTGAGGAACGAGGATTGAGGATTGAGGATCGAGGACTGAGGATTGACGATTCAGTATTGAAGATTGAGGATTGATTACTAGGGATTGAGGATTGAGGATTGAGGTTTGAGTACTGAGGATTGAGGATTGAAGATTGAGTATTGGGGATGGAAGACTGAGGATTGAGGATTGAGGATTGAGGATTGAGGGTGAGGGCTGAGGTTTGAGGATTGAGGATTGAGGACTGAGGACTGAGGATTGAGGGTTGAGAATTGAGGATTGAGGATTGAGGATTGAAGATTGAGGATTGGGTATTGAGGATTGAAGAATGAGGATTGAGGATTCAGGATTGAGGATTGAGGATTGAGGATTGAGGATTGAAGATTGAGTATTCAGGATTGGAGACTGACGATTGATGATTGAGGACGGAGGATTGAGGATTGAGGATTGAAGATTGAGTATTGAGGATTGAAGATTGAGGATTGAGGATTGAGGATTGAGGATTGAGGATTGAAGATTGAGGATTGGGGACTGAGTGTTGAGGGTTGAGTGATGAGAATTGATGTTTGTGGATAGTGGCTTGAAGATTGCAAAATGAGTATTGAGTGTTGAAAACTGTGATTTAAGGATATTCTATAGAGGATTGAGGGTTGACTACTGATTGTTGAGGACTGAGGGCTGAAGATTGAGGACTCAGGATTGAGGATTCAGAATTGAGGTTTGAGGACTGAGGATTGATGGTTGAAGATTGAGTATTGAGGAGGATTGAGGATTGAAAATTGAGGATTGAGGATTGAGCATGAGGGCTGAGGGTTGGGGATTGAAGTTTGAGGACTGAGGACTGAGGATTGAGGATTGAGAGTTGATGATTGGGTGTTGAGGATTGAAGATTGAGGATTGGGTATTGAGGGTTGAAGCCTGACGATTGAGGATTAAGGATTGAGGATTGAGGATTGAGTATTGAGGATGGAGGATTGAAGATTGAGTATTGAGGATTGAGGATTGAGGATTGAGGACTGAGGATTGAGGATTGAAGATTGAAGATTGAGGATTGGGGACTGAGTGTTGAGGGTTGAATGATGAGAATTGATGTTTGTGGATAGAGATTCGAAGATTGCAGATTGAGTATTGAGGATGATGGCTGAGGGTTGAGGACTGAGGTTTGAGGACTGAGGACTGAGGATTGAGGATTGAAGATTGAGGATTGGGTATTGAGGAATGAAGAATGAGGATTGAGGAATGAGTATTGAGGATTGAGGATTGAAGATTGAGTATTGAGGATTGAAGCCTGACTATTGAGGATTGAGGATTGAGAATTGAGGATTGAGGATGGAGGATTGAAGATTGAGTATTGAGGATTGAAGGCTGAGGGTCGAGGATTGTGGATGGAGGATTGAGGATTGAAGATTGAGGATTGGGGACTGAGTGTTGAGGGTTGAATGATGAGAATTGATGTTTGTGGATAGAGATTCGAAGATTGCAAATTGAGTATTGAGTATTGAAAACTGTGAATTGATGATATTCTATTGAGGATTGAGAATTGACAACTGATTGTTGAGGACTGAGGTCTGAAGATTGAGGATTCAGTATTGAGGATTCAGGTTTGATGTTTGAGGACTGAGGATTGAGGATTGAGGATTGAGGGTTGAGGATTGAGGATTGAGGATTGAGGATCGAAGATTGAGGATTGGGTATTGCGCATTGAACATTGAGGATTGAGGATTGAGGATTGAGGATTGAGGATTGAGGACTGAAGATTGAATATTGATGATTGAAGATTGAGGATTGAGTATTCATGGTTGTGGATTGAGGACGAGGACTGAGGGTTGAGTATTGCTGTTTGAGGTCTGACGATTGAAGATTGATGATTGAGGGGTGAGGATTGAGTATTGTGGATTAAAGATTGAGGATTCGGTACTGAGGATTGAAGAATGAGGATTGAGGAGTGAGGACAGAGGATTGAGGATTGCAGTTTGAGTATTGAGGATTGAAGATTGAAGATTGAGGATTGAGGATTGAGTATTGAGGATTGAGGATTGAGGATTGAGGATTGAAGATTGAGTATTGAGGATTGAATTTTGAGGATTGAGGATTGAGGATTGAGGATTGGGGATTGAAGATTGAGGATTGGGGTTTGAGGATTGACGATTGAGTTTTGAGCATTGAGGATTGAGAATTGAGGATCGAGGATTGAAGATTGAGTATTGAGGACTGAAGATTGAGGATTGAGGATTGAGGATTGAAGATTGAGGACTGAGTGTTGAGGGTTGCGTGATGAGGATTGATGTTTGTGGATTGAGATTTGAAGATTGAAGAATGGGGATTGAGAATTGAAAACTGTGAACTCAGGATATTCTATTTAGGGTTGAGGATTGACAATTGATTGTTGAGGACTTATGGCTGAACATTGAGAATTCAGGATTGAGGATTCGGGGTGGAGGTTTGAGGACTGAGGATTGAGGGTTGAGGATTGAGGATTGAGGATTGACGCTTGAGGATTGAGGATTGATGATGGAGGATTGAAGAGAGAGGACTGAGTGTTGAGGATTGAGTGTTGAGAATTGATGTATGAGGATTGGGATTTGATTATTGAATATTGTGGATTGAGTATTGAACGATGAGAATTCAGGATATTCTACTGAGTATTGAGAATTGAGTATTGATGGCTGAGTATTGAGGATTGATGGTTGAGAGTTGTGCGTTGAATATTGTGGATTGAGGATTGAGGATTGAGGACTGAGGACTGAGGATTGAGCATTGAGCATTGAGGTTTGAAGGTTGAGGACTGAGGATTGAGGATTGAAGATTGAGTATTGAGGATTGAAGATTGGGGACTGAGGATTGAGGATTGAGGATTGAGGATGAGGGCTGAGGGTTGAGGATTGAGGTTTGATGACTGAGGACTGAGGATTGAGGATTGAGAGTTGAGGATTGAGGAATGAGGATTGAAGATTGAGGATTGAGAGTTGAGGATTGAGGATTGAGTATTGTAGGTTGAGGATTGGGTATTGCGGATTGAAGAATGTGGATTGAGGATTGAGGATTGAGGATTGAGGATTGAAGATTGAGGATTGAGGATTGAGGATAGAGGATTGAATATTGAGTATTGAGGATTGAAGATTGAGGATTGAGGATTGAGGGTTGAGGATTGAGGACGAGGACTGACGGTTGAGGATTGAGGTTTGAGGATTGAGGATTGAGGATTGAGTACTGAGGATTGAGGATTGAGGTTTGAGGATTGTGGAGTGAGGATTGAGGACTGAGGATTGAGGATTGAGGATTGAGATTTGAGGATTGAAGTTTGAGTACTGAGGATTGAGGGTTGAAGATTGAGTATTGAGGATTGAAGATTCAGGATTGACGGTTGAGGATTGAGGATTGAGGATTGAGGATTGAGGATCGAAGGTTGAGGATTGGGTATTGCGCATTGAACATTGAGGATTGAGGATTGAGGATTGAGGATTGAGGATTGGGGATTGAAGATTGAGGATTGGGGATTGACGATTGCCGATTGAGTTTTGAGCATTGAGGATTGAGAATTGAGGATTGAGGATTGAAGATTGAGTATTGAGGATTGAAGATTGAGGATTGAGGATTGAGGGTTGAAGATTGAGGACTGAGTGTTGAGGGTTGCGTGATGAGAATTGATGCTCGTGGATTGAGATTTGAAGATTGAAGAATGGGGATTGAGTATTGAAAACTGTGAATTGAGGATAGTCTATTGAGGATTGAGGATTGACAATTGATTGTTGAGGACTTATGGCTGAAGATTGAGGATTCAGGATTGAGGATTCGGGGTGGAGGTTTGAGGACTGAGGATTGAGGGTTGAGGATTGAGGATTGAGGATTGACGCTTGAGGATTGAGGATTGATGATGGAGGATTGAAGAGAGAGGACTGAGCGTTGAGGATTGAGTGTTGAGAATTGATGTTTGAGGATTGGGATTTGATTATTGAATATTGTGGATTGAGTACTGAACCATGAGAATTCTGGATATTCTACTGAGTATTGAGAATTGAGTATTGATGGTTGAGTATTGAGGATTGATGGTTGAGGGTTGTGCGTTGAATATGGAGGATTGAGGATTGAGGATTGAGGATTGAGGATTGGGGATTGAGGATTGAAGATTGAGTATTGATGATTGAAAATTGAGGATTGAGGATTGAGGGTTGAGGTTTGAGGACGAGGACTGACGGTTGAGGATTGAGGTTTGAGGATTGAGGATTGAGGATTGAAGACTGAGGATTGAAGATTGAGCATTGAGCATTGAGGATTGAAGATTGAGGACTGAGGATTGAGGATTGAAGGTGGAGAATTGAGGATTGAAGATTGAGGATTGAGGATTGAGGATTTAAGATTGTGGATTGGGTATTGTGTATTGAAGAATGAGGATTGAGGATTGAGGATTGAGGATTGAGGATTGAGGATTGAGGATTGAGGATTGAAGATTGAGGATTGGGTATTGCGGATTGAACATTGAGGATTGAGGGTTGAGGATTGAGTATTGAGGATTGAAGATTGAGGACAGAAGATTGAATATTGATGATTGAAGATGGAGGATTGAGTATTGATGGTTGTGGATTGAGGACGAGGACTGAGGGTTGACTATTACTGTTTGAGGTCTAAGGATTGAGGATTTAGGATTGAGAATTGAGGATTGAGGGTTGAGGATTGAAGATTGTGGATTGGGTATTGAGTATTGAAGAATGAGGATTGAGGATTGAGGATTGAGGACTGAGGATTGAAGACTGAGTATTGAGGATTGAAGATTGAGGATTGAGGATTGAGGATTGAGGATTGAGGATTGAGGATTGAGGATTGAGGATTGAGGATTGAATATTGATTATTGAGGATTGAAGATTGAGGATTGAGGATTGAGGATTGAGGATTGAGGATTGAGGATTGAGGATTGAGGATTGAGGATTGAGGATTGAGGATTGAAGATTGAGTATTGAGGACTGAAGGTTGAGGATTGAGGATTGATGATTGAGGATTGAGGATTGAAGATTGAGGATTGGGGATTGAGTATTGACGATTGAGCATTGGGTATTGAGGATTGAGGATTGAGGATTGATTATTGAAGATTGAGTATTGAGGATTGAAGGTTGAGGATTGAGGATTGAGGGTTGAGGATTGAGGATGAGGGCTAAGGGTTGAGGATTGAGGTTTGAGGACTGAGGACTGAGGATTGAGGATTGAGAGTCGAGGATTGAGGGTTGAGGATTGAAGATTGAGGATTGGGTATTGAGGGTTGAAGCCTGACGATTGAGGATTGTGGATTGAGGATTGAGGATTGAGCATTGTGGATGGAGGATTGAAGATTGAGTATTGAGGATTGAAGATTGAGGATCGAGGATTGTGGATTGAGGATTGAGGATTGAAGATTGAGGATTGGGTATTGCGGATTGAACATTGAGGATTGAGGGTTGAGGATTGAGGATTGAGGATTGAGGATTGAGGACTGAAGATTGAATATTGATGATTGAAGATTGAGGATTGAGTATTGATGGTTGTGGATTGAGGACGAGGACTGAGGTTTGAGTATTGCTGTTTGAGGTCTAACGATTGAGGATTTAGGATCGAGAATTGAGGATTGAGGATTGAGGATTGAAGATTGTGGATAGGGTATTGAGTATTGAAGAATGAGGATTGAGGATTGAGGATTGAGGATTGAGGATTGAAGACTGAGAATTGAGAATTGAAGATTGAGGATTGAGGATGAGGATTGAGGATTGAGGATTGAGGATTGAGGACTGAATATTGAGTATTGAGGATTGAAGATTGAGGATTGAGGATTGAGGATTGAGGATTGAGGATTGAGGATTGAGGATTGAGGATTGAGGATTGAGGCTTGAAGATTGAGTATTGAGGACTGAAGGTTGAGGATTGAGGATTGAGGATTGAGGATTGAGGATTGTAGATTGAGGATTGGGGATTGAGTATTGACGATTGAGGATTGAGTATTGAGGATTGAGAATTGAGGATTGATTATTGAAGATTGAGTATTGAGGATTGAAGGTTGAGGATTCAGGATTGAGGTTCGAGGATTGAGGATGAGGGCTGAGGGTTGAGGATTGAGGTTTGAGGACTGAGGGCTCAGGATTGAGGATTGAGAATTGAGGATTGAGGATTGAGTATTGTAGGTTGAGGATTGGGTATTGCGGATTGAAGAATGTGGATTGAGGATTGAGGATTGAGGATTGAGGATTGAAGATTGAGGATTGAGGATTGAGGATTGAGGATTGAATATTGAGTATTGAGGATTGAAGATTGAGGATTGAGGATTGAGGCTTGAGGATTGAGGACGAGGACTGACGGTTGAGGATTGAGGTTTGAGGATTGAGGATTGAGGATTGAGTACTGAGGATTGAGGATTGAGGTTTGAGGATTGTGGAGTGAGGATTGAGGACTGAGGATTGAGGATTGAGGATTGAGATTTGAGGATTGAAGTTTGAGTACTGAGGATTGAGGGTTGAAGATTGAGTATTGAGGATTGAAGATTCAGGATTGACGGTTGAGGATTGAGGATTGAGGATTGAGGATCGAAGGTTGAGGATTGGGTATTGCGCATTGAACATTGAGGATTGAGGATTGAGGATTGAGGATTGAGGATTGGGGATTGAAGATTGAGGATTGGGGATTGAGGATTGCCGATTGAGTTTTGAGCATTGAGGATTGAGAATTGAGGATTGAGGATTGAAGATTGAGTATTGAGGATTGAAGATTGAGGATTGAGGATTGAGGGTTGAAGATTGAGGACTGCGTGTTGAGGGTTGCGTGATGAGAATTGATGCTCGTGGATTGAGATTTGAAGATTGAAGAATGGGGATTGAGTATTGAAAACTGTGAATTGAGGATATTCTATTGAGGATTGAGGATTGACAATTGATTGTTGAGGACTTATGGCTGAAGATTGAGGATTCAGGATTGAGGATTCGGGGTGGAGGTTTGAGGACTGAGGATTGAGGGTTGAGGATTGAGGATTGAGGATTGACGCTTGAGGATTGAGTATTGATGATGGAGGATTGAAGAGAGAGGACTGAGCGTTGAGGATTGAGTGTTGAGAATTGATGTTTGAGGATTGGGATTTGATTATTGAATATTGTGTATTGAGTACTGAACCATGAGAATTCTGGATATTCTACTGAGTATTGAGAATTGAGTATTGATGGTTGAGTATTGAGGATTGATGGTTGAGGGTTGTGCGTTGAATATGGAGGATTGAGGATTGAGGATTGAGGATTGAGGATTGGGGATTGAGGATTGAAGATTGAGTATTGATGATTGAAAATTGAGGATTGAGGATTGAGGGTTGAGGTTTGAGGACGAGGACTGACTGTTGAGGATTCAGGTTTGAGGATTGAGGATTGAGGATTGAAGACTGAGGATTGAAGATTGAGCATTGAGCATTGAGGATTGAAGATTGAGGACTGAGGATTGGGGATTGAAGATGGAGAATTGAGGATTGAAGATTGAGGATTGAGGATTGAGGATTTAAGATTGTGGATTGGGTATTGTGTATTGAAGAATGAGGATTGAGGATTGAGGATTGAGGATTGAGGATTGAGGATTGAGGATTGAGGATTGAAGATTGAGGATTGGGTATTGCGGATTGAAAATTGAGGATTGAGGGTTGAGGATTGAGTATTGAGGATTGAGGATTGAGGACAGAAGATTGAATATTGATGATTGAAGATGGAGGATTGAGTATTGATGGTTGTGGATTGAGGACGAGGACTGAGGGTTGAGTATTACTGTTTGAGGTCTAAGGATTGAGGATTTAGGATTGAGAATTGAGGATTGAAGATTGTGGATTGGGTATTGAGTATTGAAGAATGAGGATTGAGGATTGAGGATTGAGGACTGAGGATTGAAGACTGAGTATTGAGGATTGAAGATTGAGGATTGAGGATTGAGGATTGAGGATTGAGGATTGGGGACTGAGTGTTGAGGGTTGAATGATGAGAATTGATGTTTGTGGATAGAGATTCGAACATTACAGATTGAGTATTGAGGATGAGGGCTGAGGGTTGAGGACTGAGGTTTGAGGACTGAGGACTGAGGATTGAGGATTGAGAGTTGAGGATTGAGGATTGAGGATTGAGGATTGAAGATTGAGGATAGGGTATTGAGGATTGAAGAATGACGATTGAGGAATGAGTATTGAGGATTGAGGATTGAAGATTGAGTATTGAGGATTGAAGCCTGACAATTGAGGATTGGGGATTGAGGATTGAGGATTGAGGATGGAGGATTGAAGATTGAGTATTGAGGATTGAAGGCTGAGGATCGAGGATTGTGGATTGAGGACTGAGGATTGAAAATTGAGGATTGGGGACTGAGTGTTGAGGGTTGAATGATGAGAATTGATGTTTGTGGATAGAGATTCGAAGATTACAGATTGAGTATTGAGGATGAGGGCTGAGGGTTGAGGACTGAGGTTTGAGGACTGAGGACTGAGGATTGAGGATTGAGAGTTGAGGATTGAGGATTGAGGATTGAAGATTGAGGATAGGGTATTGAGGATTGAAGAATGAGGATTGAGGATTGAGGATTGAGGATTGAGGATTGAGGATTGAGGATCGAAGATTGAGGATTGGGTATTGCGCATTTAACATTGAGGATTGAGGATTGAGGATTGAGGATTGAGGATTGAGAACTGAAGATTGAATATTGATGATTGAAGATTGAGGATTGAGTATTGATGGTTGTGGATTGAGGACGAGGACTGAGGGTTGAGTATTGCCGTTTGAGGTCTGAGGATTGAAGATTGATGATTGAGGATTGAGGAACGAGGATTGAGGATTGATGATAGAGGATTAAGGATCGAGGATTGGGGATTGACGACCTAGGATTGGAGATTGATTATTGGGGATTGAAGACTGAGGATTGACGATTGAGGATTGAGAATTGAGAATTGAGTGTGAGGACTGAGGGTTGAGGATTGAGGTTTGAGGAACGAGGATTGAGGATTGAGGATCGAGGACTGAGGATTGACGATTCAGTATTGAAGATTGAGGATTGATTACTAGGGATTGAGGATTGAGGATTGAGGTTTGAGTACTGAGGATTGAGGATTGAAGATTGAGTATTGGGGATGGAAGACTGAGGATTGAGGATTGAGGATTGAGGATTGAGGGTGAGGGCTGAGGTTTGAGGATTGAGGATTGAGGACTGAGGACTGAGGATTGAGGGTTGAGAATTGAGGATTGAGGATTGAGGATTGAAGATTGAGGATTGGGTATTGAGGATTGAAGAATGAGGATTGAGGATTCAGGATTGAGGATTGAGGATTGAGGATTGAGGATTGAAGATTGAGTATTCAGGATTGGAGACTGACGATTGATGATTGAGGACGGAGGATTGAGGATTGAGGATTGAAGATTGAGTATTGAGGATTGAAGATTGAGGATTGAGGATTGAGGATTGAGGATTGAGGATTGAAGATTGAGGATTGGGGACTGAGTGTTGAGGGTTGAGTGATGAGAATTGATGTTTGTGGATAGTGGCTTGAAGATTGCAAAATGAGTATTGAGTGTTGAAAACTGTGATTTAAGGATATTCTATAGAGGATTGAGGGTTGACTACTGATTGTTGAGGACTGAGGGCTGAAGATTGAGGACTCAGGATTGAGGATTCAGAATTGAGGTTTGAGGACTGAGGATTGATGGTTGAAGATTGAGTATTGAGGAGGATTGAGGATTGAAAATTGAGGATTGAGGATTGAGCATGAGGGCTGAGGGTTGGGGATTGAAGTTTGAGGACTGAGGACTGAGGATTGAGGATTGAGAGTTGAGGATTGGGTGTTGAGGATTGAAGATTGAGGATTGGGTATTGAGGGTTGAAGCCTGACGATTGAGGATTAAGGATTGAGGATTGAGGATTGAGTATTGAGGATGGAGGATTGAAGATTGAGTATTGAGGATTGAGGATTGAGGATTGAGGACTGAGGATTGAGGATTGAAGATTGAAGATTGAGGATTGGGGACTGAGTGTTGAGGGTTGAATGATGAGAATTGATGTTTGTGGATAGAGATTCGAAGATTGCAGATTGAGTATTGAGGATGATGGCTGAGGGTTGAGGACTGAGGTTTGAGGACTGAGGACTGAGGATTGAGGATTGAAGATTGAGGATTGGGTATTGAGGAATGAAGAATGAGGATTAAGGAATGAGTATTGAGGATTGAGGATTGAAGATTGAGTATTGAGGATTGAAGCCTGACTATTGAGGATTGAGGATTGAGAATTGAGGATTGAGGATGGAGGATTGAAGATTGAGTATTGAGGATTGAAGGCTGAGGGTCGAGGATTGTGGATGGAGGATTGAGGATTGAAGATTGAGGATTGGGGACTGAGTGTTGAGGGTTGAATGATGAGAATTGATGTTTGTGGATAGAGATTCGAAGATTGCAAATTGAGTATTGAGTATTGAAAACTGTGAATTGATGATATTCTATTGAGGATTGAGAATTGACAACTGATTGTTGAGGACTGAGGTCTGAAGATTGAGGATTCAGTATTGAGGATTCAGGTTTGATGTTTGAGGACTGAGGATTGAGGATTGAGGATTGAGGGTTGAGGATTGAGGATTGAGGATTGAGGATCGAAGATTGAGGATTGGGTATTGCGCATTGAACATTGAGGATTGAGGATTGAGGATTGAGGATTGAGGATTGAGGACTGAAGATTGAATATTGATGATTGAAGATTGAGGATTGAGTATTCATGGTTGTGGATTGAGGACGAGGACTGAGGGTTGAGTATTGCTGTTTGAGGTCTGACGATTGAAGATTGATGATTGAGGGGTGAGGATTGAGTATTGTGGATTAAAGATTGAGGATTCGGTACTGAGGATTGAAGAATGAGGATTGAGGAGTGAGGACAGAGGATTGAGGATTGCAGTTTGAGTATTGAGGATTGAAGATTGAAGATTGAGGATTGAGGATTGAGTATTGAGGATTGAGGATTGAGGATTGAGGATTGAAGATTGAGTATTGAGGATTGAATTTTGAGGATTGAGGATTGAGGATTGAGGATTGGGGATTGAAGATTGAGGATTGGGGTTTGAGGATTGACGATTGAGTTTTGAGCATTGAGGATTGAGAATTGAGGATCGAGGATTGAAGATTGAGTATTGAGGACTGAAGATTGAGGATTGAGGATTGAGGATTGAAGATTGAGGACTGAGTGTTGAGGGTTGCGTGATGAGGATTGATGTTTGTGGATTGAGATTTGAAGATTGAAGAATGGGGATTGAGAATTGAAAACTGTGAACTCAGGATATTCTATTTAGGGTTGAGGATTGACAATTGATTGTTGAGGACTTATGGCTGAACATTGAGAATTCAGGATTGAGGATTCGGGGTGGAGGTTTGAGGACTGAGGATTGAGGGTTGAGGATTGAGGATTGAGGATTGACGCTTGAGGATTGAGGATTGATGATGGAGGATTGAAGAGAGAGGACTGAGTGTTGAGGATTGAGTGTTGAGAATTGATGTATGAGGATTGGGATTTGATTATTGAATATTGTGGATTGAGTATTGAACGATGAGAATTCAGGATATTCTACTGAGTATTGAGAATTGAGTATTGATGGCTGAGTATTGAGGATTGATGGTTGAGAGTTGTGCGTTGAATATTGTGGATTGAGGATTGAGGATTGAGGACTGAGGACTGAGGATTGAGCATTGAGCATTGAGGTTTGAAGGTTGAGGACTGAGGATTGAGGATTGAAGATTGAGTATTGAGGATTGAAGATTGGGGACTGAGGATTGAGGATTGAGGATTGAGGATGAGGGCTGAGGGTTGAGGATTGAGGTTTGATGACTGAGGACTGAGGATTGAGGATTGAGAGTTGAGGATTGAGGAATGAGGATTGAAGATTGAGGATTGGGTATTGAGGATTGAAGCCTGACGGTTGAGGATTGAGGATTGAGGATTGAGGATTGAGGATTGAGGATTGAGGATGGAGGATTGAAGATTGAGTATTGACGATTGACGATTGAGGATTGTGGACTGAGGATTGAGGATTGAGGATTGAGGTTTGAGGATTGAGGATTGAGGATTGAAGATTGAGGATTGGGTATTGAGGATTGAAGAATGAGGATTGAGGATTGAGGATAGAGGATTGAGGATCGAGGATTGAGGATTGAGGATTGAGGATTGAAGATTGAGTATTGAGGATTGAAGATTGAGGATTGAGGATTGAGGGTTGAGGTTTGAGGACGAGGACTGACGGTTGAGGATTGAGGTTTGAGGATTGAGGATTGAGGATTGAGGACCGAGGATTGAGGATTGAGCATTGAGCATTGAGGATTGAAGATTGAGGACTGAGGATTGAGAATTGAATATTGAGTATTGAGGATTGAATATTGAGGATTGGTGACTGAGCGTTGAGGGTTGAGTGATGTGAATTGATGTTTGTGGATAGAGATTTGAAGATTGCAGATTGAGTATTGAGTAATGAAAACTGTGAATTGATGATATTCTATTGAGGATTGAGGATTGACAACTGATTGTAGAGGACATGAGGGCTGAAGGTTGAGGATGCAGGATCGAGGATTCAGGAATGAGGTTTGAGGACTGATGATTGAGGATTGAGGATTGAGGATTGAGGATTGAGGATTGAGGATTGAAGATTGAGGATTGGGTATTGAGGATTGAAGAATGAGGATTGAGGATTGAGGATTGAGGATTGAGGATTGAAGACTGAGTATTGAGGATTGAAGATTGAGGATTGAGGATTGAGGATTGAGGATTGAGGATTGAGGATTGAGGATTGAGGATTGAGGATTGAATATTGAGTAATGAGGATTGAAGATTGAGGATTGAGGATTGAGGATTGAGGATTGAGGATTGATGATTGAGGATTGAGGATTGAAGATTGAGGATCGAGGATTGTGGATTGAGGATTGAGGATTGAAGATTGAGGATTGGGGACTGAGTGCTGAGGGTTGAATGATGAGAATTGATGTTTGTGGATAGAGATTCGAACATTACAGATTGAGTATTGAGGATGAGGGCTGAGGGTTGAGGACTGAGGTTTGAGGACTGAGGACTGAGGATTGAGGATTGAGAGTTGAGGATTGAGGATTGAGGATTGAAGATTGAGGATAGGGTATTGAGGATTGAAGAATGACGATTGAGGAATGAGAATTGAGGATTGAGGATTGAAGATTGAGTATTGAGGATTGAAGCCTGACAATTGAGGATTGAGGATTGAGGATTGAGGATTGAGGATGGAGGATTGAAGATTGAGTATTGAGGATTGAAGGCTGAGGATCGGGGATTGTGGATTGAGGATTGAGGATTGAAAATTGAGGATTGGGGACTGAGTGTTGAGTGTTGAATGATGAGAATTGATGTTTGTGGATAGAGATTCGAAGATTACAGATTGAGTATTGAGGATGAGGGCTGAGGGTTGAGGACTGAGGTTTGAGGACTGAGGACTGAGGATTGAGGATTGAGAGTTGAGGATTGAGGATTGAGGATTGAAGATTGAGGATAGGGTATTGAGGATTGAAGAATGAGGATTGAGGATTGAGGATTGAGGATTGAGGGTTGAGGATCGAAGATTGAGGATTGGGTATTGCGCATTTAACATTGAGGATTGAGGATTGAGGATTGAGGATTGAGGATTGAGAACTGAAGATTGAATATTGATGATTGAAGATTGAGGATTGAGTATTGATGGTTGTGGATTGAGGACGAGGACTGAGGGTTGAGTATTGCCGTTTGAGGTCTGAGGATTGAGGATTGATGATTGAGGATTGACGAACGAGGATTGAGGATTGATGATAGAGGATTAAGGATCGAGGATTGGGGATTGACGACCTAGGATTGGAGATTGATTATTGGGGATTGAAGACTGAGGATTGACGATTGAGGATTGAGAATTGAGAATTGAGTGTGAGGACTGAGGGTTGAGGATTGAGGTTTGAGGAACGAGGATTGAGGATTGAGGATAGAGGACTGAGGATTGACGATACAGTATTGAAGATTGAGGATTGATTACTAGGGATTGAGGATTGAGGATTGAGGTTTGAGTACTGAGGATTGAGGATTGAAGATTGAGTATTGGGGATGGAAGACTGAGGATTGAGGATTGAGGATTGAGGATTGAAGATTGAGTATTGAGGACTGAATTTTGAGGATTGAGGATTGAGGATTGAGGATTGAGGATTGAAGATTGAGTATTGAGGATTGAAGATTGACGATTGAGGATTGAGGATTGAGGATTGAGGATTGTGGATTGGGGATTCAGGATTGAGGATTGAAGATTGAGTATTGAGGATTGAGGATTGAGAATGAGGGCAGAGGGTTGAGGATTGAAGTTTGAGTATAGAATCCTGAGAATTCAGGATATTCTATAGAGTATTGAGAATTGAGGATTGACGGCTGAGTATTGAGGATTGAGGATTGAGGACTGAGGATTGAGGATTGAAGTTTGAGGATTGAGTGTTGAGGATTGAAGAATGAGCATTGAGGATTGAGGATTGAGGATTGAGGATTGAAGATTGAGTATTGAGGATTGAAGGTTGAGGATTGAGGTCTGAGGATTGAGGATTGAGGATTGAAGATTGAGGATTGGGTGTTGAGGATTGAAGAACGAGGATTGAGGATTGAGGATTGATGATTGAAGATTGAGCATTGGGAATTGAGGATTGAAGAATGAGTATTGAGGATTGAGGATTGAGGATTGAGGATTGCAGATTGAGTATTGTGGATTGAATATTGAGTGTTGAGGATTGAGGATTGAGGATTGAGCATCGAGGATTGAGGATTGAGGATTGTGGATTGAAGATTGAGTATTGAGGATTGAAGATTGAGGACCGAGGATTGAGTATTGAGAATTGAGGACTGATAGTTGAGTATTGAGGACTGAAGATTGAGGATTGAAGATTGAGTATTGAGGATTCATAATTGAGGTTTGAGGACTGAGGATTGAGGATTGAAGATTGAGTATTGATGATTGAAGATTAAGATTGAGGTTTGAGGATTGAGGATTCAGGATTGAGGATTGAGGAATGAGGATTAGGGACTGAGTATTGATGGTTGAGTGATGAGGATTGATGTTTGCGGATAGAGATCTGAAGGTTGCAGATTGAGTATTGAGTATTGAAAACTGTGAATTGAGGATATTCTATTGAGGATTGAGGATTAACAACTGATTGTTGAGGACTCAGGGCTGAAGATTGAGGATTCAGGATTGAGGATTCAGGATTGAGGTTTGAGGACTGAGGATTGAGGGTTGAGGATTGAAGATTGAGTATTGATGGTTGAAGGTGGGAGGATTGAGGATTGAGGGTTGAGGGTTGAGGACGAGGGCTGACGGTTGAGGATTGATGTTTGAGGATTGGGTATTGAGGATTGAAGAATGAGGATTGAGGATTGAGGATTGAGGATTGAGGATTGAGGATTGAAGATTGAGTATTGAGGATTGAAGATTGACGATTGAGGATTGAGGATTGAGGATTGAGGATTGAGGATTGGGGATTGAGGATTGAGGATTGAAGATTGAGTATTGAGGATTGAGGATTGAGAATGAGGGCAGAGGGTTGAGGATTGAAGTTTGAGTATAGAATCCTGAGAATTCAGGATATTCTATAGAGTATTGAGAATTGAGGATTGATGGCTGAGTATTGAGGATAGAGGATTGTGGGTTGAGGATTGAGTATTGAAGTTTGAGGATTGATGATTGAGAATTGATGATTGAGGATTGAGGATTGAGGATTGAGGATTGAGGATTGAAGATTGAGGATTGGGTATTGAGGATTGAGGATTGAGGCTTGAGGTTTGAGGACGAGGACTGACGGTTGAGGATTGGGGATTGAGGATTGACGCATGAGGATTGAGGATTGAGAATGGAGGATTGAAGAGAGAGGACTGAGTGTTGAGGATTGCGTGTTGAGAATTGATGTTTGAGGATTGAGATTTGATTATTGAATATTGTGGATTGAGTATTGAAACATGAGAATTCAGGATATTCTTTTGAGTATTGAGAATTGAGGATTGATGGTTGAGTATTGAGGATTGATGGTTGAGGATTGTGCGTTGAATATTGAGGATTGAGGATTGAGGATTGAGGATTGAGGATTGAGGATTGAAGATTGAGTATTGATGATTGAAGAATGAGGATTGAGGATTGAGGGTTGAGGTTTGAGGACGAGGACTGACGGTTGAGGATTGATGTTTGAGGATTGAGGATTGAGGATTGAGGACTGAGGATTGAGGATTGAGGATTGAGCATTGAGGATTGAAGATTGAGGACTGAGGATTGAGGATTGAAGATTGAGTATTGAGGATTGAAGATTGAGGATTGAGGATTGAGGATTGAGGTTTGAGGATGAGGGCTGAGGGTTGAGGATTGAGGTTTGAGGACTGAGGACTGAGGATTGAAGATTGAAAATTGAGGATTGAGGATTGAGGATTCAGGATTGAGGATTGAGGATTGAGGATTGAGTATTGAGGATTGAAGATTGAGGGTTGAGAATTGAGGATTGAGGATTGAGGATTGAAGATTGAGGATTGGGGACTGAGTGTTGAGGTTTGAGTGACGAGAATTGACATTTGTGGACAGAAATTTGAGGATTGCAGATTGAGTATTGAGAATTCAAAGCTGTGAATTGATGATGTTCTATTGAGGATTGAGGATTGACATCTGATTGTTCAGGTCTGAGGTCTGAAGATTGAGGGTTCAGGATTGGGGATACAGAATTGAGGTTTGAGGACTGAGGATTGAGGATTGAAGATTGAGGATTGAGGATCGAGGATTGAGGATTGAAGACTGAGGATTGGGTATTGAGGATTGAACGTTGAGGATTTAGGTTTGAGGATTGAGGATTGAGGATTGACGATTGAGGAATGAGGAATGAGGGTGAGGGCTGTGGATTGGGGATTGAGGTTTGAGGTCTGAGGACTGAGGATTGAGGATTGAGAATTGAGGAATGAGGATTGAAGATTGAAGACCGAGGATTGGGTATTGAGGATTGAAGCAAGACGATTGAGGATTGAGGATTGAGGATTGAGGATTTAGGATGGAGGATTGAAGATTGAGTATTGAGGATTGAAGATTGAGGATTGAGGATTGAGGATTGAGGATTGAGGGCTGAGTGTTGAGGTTTGAGTATTGAGGATTGAGGATTGAGGATTGAAGATTGAATATTGATGATTGAAGATTGAGGATCGAGGATTGAGGTTTGTGGATTGAGGACGAGGACTGAGAGTTGAGTTTTGATGCTTGAGGTCTGAGGATTGAGGATTGAGGATTGAGGACTGAGAATTGAGGGTTGATGATTGAGGATTGAAGATTGAGGATTGGGTGTTGAGGATTGAAGAATGAGGATTGAGGATTGAGGATCGAGGATTGAGTATTGAAGGTTGAGTATTGAGGACAGAGGATTGAGGATTGAAGATTGAGTATTGAGGATTCAGGATTGAAGTTTGAGGACTGAGGATTGAGCATTGAAGATTGAGTATTGAGGATTGAAGATTGAGGATTGAGGATTGAAGATTGAGGATTGAGGATTGAGTATTGAGGATTGAAGAATGAGGATTGAGGATTGAGGATTGAGGATTGAGGATTGAGGATTGAAGATTGAGTATTGAGGATTGAAGATTGACGATTGAGGATTGAGGATTGAGGATTGAGGATTGGGGATTGAGGATTGAGGATTGAAGATTGAGTATTGAGGATTGAAGATTAAGATAGAGGATTGAGGATTGAGGATTGAGGATTCAGGATTGAGGATTGAAGATTGAGGATTAGGGACTGAGTATTGAGGGTTGAGTGAAGAGAAATTATGTTTGTGGATAGAGATCTGAAGATTGCAGATTGAGTATTGAGTATTGAAAACTGTGAATTGAGGATATTCTATAGAGGATTGAGGATTGACAACTGATTGTTGAGGACTCAGGGCTGAAGATTGAGGATTCAGGATTGAGGATTCAGGATTGATGTTTGAGGACTGAGGATTGAAGGGTTGAGGGTTGAAGATTGAGTATTGATGATTGAAGATTGGAGGATTGAGGATTGAGGGTTGAGGATTGAGGACGAGTTCTGACGGTTGAGGATTGATGTTTGAGGATTGGGTATTGAGGATTGAAGAATGAGGATTGAGGATTGAGGATTGAGGATTGAGGATTGAGGATTGAAGATTGAGTATTGAGGATTGAAGATTGACGATTGAGGATTGAGGATTGAGGATTGAGGATTGAGGATTGGGGATTGAGGATTGAGGATTGAAGATTGAGTATTGAGGATTGAGGATTGAGAATGAGGGCAGAGGGTTGAGGATTGAAGTTTGAGTATAGAATCCTGAGAAATCAGGATATTCTATAGAGTATTGAGAATTGAGGATTGATAGCTGAGTATTGAGGATTGAGGATTGTGGGTTGAGGATTGAGTATTGAAGTTTGAGGATTGATGATTGAGAATTGATGATTGAGGATTGAGGATTGAGGATTGAGGATTGAGGATTGAAGATTGAGGATTGGGTATTGAGGATTGAGGATTGAGGGTTGAGGTTTGAGGACGAGGACTGACGGTTGAGGATTGGGGATTGAGGATTGACGCATGAGGATTGAGGAATGAGGATGGAGGATTGAAGAGAGAGGACTGAGTGTTGAGGATTGCGTGTTGAGAATTGATGTTTGAGGATTGAGATTTGATTATTGAGTATTGTGGATTGAGTATTGAACCATGAGAATTCAGGATATTCTTTTGAGTATTGAGAATTGAGGATTGATGGTTGAGTATTGAGGATTGATTGTTGAGGGTTGTGCGTTGAATATTGAGGATTGAGGATTGAGGATTGAGGATTGAGGATTGAAGTTTGAGTATTGATGATTGAAGATTGAGGATTGAGGATTGAGGGTTGAGGTTTGAGGACGAGGACTGACGGTTGAGGATTGATGTTTGAGGATTGAGGATTGAGGATTGAGGACTGAGGATAGAGGATTGAGGAGTGAGCATTGAGGATTGAAGATTGAGGACTGAGGATTGAGGATTGAAGATTGAGTATTGAGGATTGAAGATTGAGGATTGAGGATTGAGGATTGAGGTTTGAGGATGAGGGCTGAGGGTTGAGGATTGAGGTTTGAGGACTGAGGACTGAGGATTGAAGATTGAAAATTGAGGATTGAGGTTTGAGGATTCAGGATTGAGGATTGAGGATTGAGGATTGAGTATTGAGGATTGAAGATTGAGGATTGAGAATTGAGGATTGAGGATTGAGGATTGAAGATTGAGGATTGGGGACTGAGTGTTGAGGTTTGAGTGACGAGAATTGACATTTGTGGACAGAAATTTGAGGATTGCAGATTGAGTATTGAGAATTCAAAGCTGTGAATTGATGCTGTTCTATTGAGGATTGAGGATTGACATCTGATTGTTCAGGTCTGAGGTCTGAAGATTGAGGGTTCAGGATTGAGTATTCAGAATTGAGGTTTGAGGACTGAGGATTGAGGATTGAAGATTGAGGATTGAGGATCGAGGATTGAGGATTGAAGACTGAGGATTGGGTATTGAGGATTGAACGTTGAGGATTTAGGTTTGAGGATTGAGGATTGAGGATTGACGATTGAGGAATGAGGAATGAGGGTGAGGGCTGCGGATTGGGGATTGAGGTTTGAGGTCTGAGGACTGAGGATTGAGGATTGAGAATTGAGGATGAGGATTGAAGATTGAAGACCGAGGATTGGGTATTGAGGATTGAAGCAAGACGATTGAGGATTGAGGATTGAGGATTGAGGATTTAGGATGGAGGATTGAAGATTGAGTATTGAGGATTGAAGATTGAGGATTGAGGATTGAGGATTGAGGATTGAGGGCTGAGTGTTGAGGTTTGAGTATTGAATCCTGAGAATTCAGGATATTCTATTGAGTATTGAGAATTGAGGATTGAGTATTGAGGATTGAGGATTGAGGATTGAGGATTGAGTATTGAGGATTGGGGATTGAGGATTGAAGATTGAATATTGATGATTGAAGATTGAGGATAGAGGATTGAGGGTTGTGGATTGAGGACGAGGACTGAGAGTTGAGTTTTGATGCTTGAGGTCTGAGGATTGAGGATTGAGGATTGAGGACTGAGAATTGAGGATTGAGGATTGAGGGTTGAAGATTGAGGATTGGGTGTTGAGCATTGAAGAATGAGGATTGAGAGTTGAGGATTGTGGATTGAGGATTGAAGATTGAGGATTGGGTATTGAGGATTGAGGATTGAGAATTGAGGAATGAGGATTGAAGATTGAAGACCGAGGATTGGGTATTGAGTATTGAAGCAAGACGATTGAGGATTGAGGATTGAGGATTGAGGATTTAGGATGGAGGATTGAAGATTGAGTATTGAGGATTGAAGATTGAGGATAGAGCATTGAGGATTGAGGATTGAGGGCTGAGTGTTGAGGTTTGAGTATTGAGGATTGAGGATTGAGGATTGAAGATTGAATATTGATGATTGAAGATTGAGGATCGAGGATTGAGGTTTGTGGATTGAGGACGAGGACTGAGAGTTGAGTTTTGATGCTTGAGGTCTGAGGATTGAGGATTGAGGATTGAGGACTGAGAATTGAGGGTTGATGATTGAGGATTGAAGATTGAGGATTGGGTGTTGAGGATTGAAGAATGAGGATTGAGGATTGAGGATCGAGGATTGAGTATTGAAGGTTGAGTATTGAGGACAGAGGATTGAGGATTGAAGATTGAGTATTGAGGATTCAGGATTGAAGTTTGAGGACTGAGGATTGAGCATTGAAGATTGAGTATTGAGGATTGAAGATTGAGGATTGAGGATTGAAGATTGAGGATTGAGGATTGAGTATTGAGGATTGAAGAATGAGGATTGAGGATTGAGGATTGAGGATTGAGGATTGAGGATTGAAGATTGAGTATTGAGTATTGAAAACTGTGAATTGAGGATATTCTATAGAGGATTGAGGATTGACAACTGATTGTTGAGGACTCAGGGCTGAAGATTGAGGATTCAGGATTGAGGATTCAGGATTGATGTTTGAGGACTGAGGATTGAAGGGTTGAGGGTTGAAGATTGAGTATTGATGATTGAAGATTGGAGGATTGAGGATTGAGGGTTGAGGATTGAGGACGAGTTCTGACGGTTGAGGATTGATGTTTGAGGATTGGGTATTGAGGATTGAAGAATGAGGATTGAGGATTGAGGATTGAGGATTGAGGATTGAGGATTGAAGATTGAGTATTGAGGATTGAAGATTGACGATTGAGGATTGAGGATTGAGGATTGAGGATTGAGGATTGGGGATTGAGGATTGAGGATTGAAGATTGAGTATTGAGGATTGAGGATTGAGAATGAGGGCAGAGGGTTGAGGATTGAAGTTTGAGTATAGAATCCTGAGAAATCAGGATATTCTATAGAGTATTGAGAATTGAGGATTGATGGCTGAGTATTGAGGATTGAGGATTGTGGGTTGAGGATTGAGTATTGAAGTTTGAGGATTGATGATTGAGAATTGATGATTGAGGATTGAGGATTGAGGATTGAGGATTGAGGATTGAAGATTGAGGATTGGGTATTGAGGATTGAGGATTGAGGGTTGAGGTTTGAGGACGAGGACTGACGGTTGAGGATTGGGGATTGAGGATTGACGCATGAGGATTGAGGAATGAGGATGGAGGATTGAAGAGAGAGGACTGAGTGTTGAGGATTGCGTGTTGAGAATTGATGTTTGAGGATTGAGATTTGATTATTGAATATTGTGGATTGAGTATTGAACCATGAGAATTCAGGATATTCTTTTGAGTATTGAGAATTGAGGATTGATGGTTGAGTATTGAGGATTGATTGTTGAGGGTTGTGCGTTGAATATTGAGGATTGAGGATTGAGGATTGAGGATTGAGGATTGAAGTTTGAGTATTGATGATTGAAGATTGAGGATTGAGGATTGAGGGTTGAGGTTTGAGGACGAGGACTGACGGTTGAGGATTGATGTTTGAGGATTGAGGATTGAGGATTCAGGATTGAGGATTGAGGATTGAGGATTGAGTATTGAGGATTGAAGATTGAGGGTTGAGAATTGAGGATTGAGGATTGAGGATTGAAGATTGAGGATTGGGGACTGAGTGTTGAGGTTTGAGTGACGAGAATTGATATTTGTGGACAGAAATTTGAGGATTGCAGATTGAGTATTGAGAATTCAAAGCTGTGAATTGATGATGTTCTATTGAGGATTGAGGATTGACATCTGATTGTTCAGGTCTGAGGTCTGAAGATTGAGGGTTCAGGATTGAGGATTCAGAATTGAGGTGTGACGACTGAGGATTGAGGATTGAAGATTGAGGATTGAGGATTGAGGATTGAGGATTGAAGACTGAGGATTGGGTATTGAGGATTGAACATTGAGGATTGAGGGTTGAGGATTGCGGATTGAGGATTGACGGTTGAGGAATGAGGAATGAGGATGAGGGCTGCGGTTTGGGGATTGAGGTTTGAGGTCTGAGGACTGAGGATTGAGGATTGAGAATTGAGGAATGAGGATTGAAGATTGAAGACCGAGGATTGTGTATTGAGGATTGAAGCAAGACGATTGAGGATTGAGGGTTGAGGATTTAGGATGGAGGATTGAAGATTGAGTATTGAGGATTGTAGATTGAGGATTGAGGATTGAGGATTGAGGATTGAGGGTTGAGTGTCGAGGTTTGTGTATTGAATCCTGAGAATTCAGGATATTCTATTGAGTATTGAGAATTGAGGATTGATGGTTGAGTATTCAGGATTGAGGATTGAGGATTGAGGATTGAGTATTGAGGATTGAGGATTGAGGATTGAAGATTGAATATTGATGATTGAAGATTGAGGATCGAGGATTGAGGGTTGTGGATTGAGGACGAGGACTGAGGGTTGAGGTTTGATGATTGAGGTCTGAGGATTGAAGATTGAGGACAGAGTATTGAGTATTGAGAATTGAGGACTGATAGTTGAGTATTGAGGACTGAAGATTGAGGATTGAAGATTGAGTATTGAGGATTCAGCATTGAGGTTTGAGGACTGAGGATTGAGGATTGAAGATTGAGTATTGAGGATTGAAGATTGATGATTGAGGATTGATAATTGAGGATTGAGGATGAGGTCTTAGGGTTGAGGATTGAGGTTTGAGGGCTGAGGACTGAGAATGGAGGATTGAGGATTGAGAATGAGGGCTGACGTTTGAGGATTGAGGTTTGAGGGCTTAGGACTGAGGATTGAGGTTTGAGAATTGAGGATTGAGGATTGAGGATTGAAGATTGAGGATTGGGTATTGAGGATTGTAGAATGAGGATTGAGGATTGAGGATTGAGGATTGAGGATTGAGGATTGAGGATTGAGGGTTGAAGATTGAGGATTGGGTGTTGAGGATTGAAGAATGAGAATTGAGGATTGAGGATTGAGGATTGAGGATAGACGGTTGAATATTGATGAATGAAGATGGAGGATTGAGGATTGAGGGTTGTGGATTGAAGACGAGGACTGAGGGTTGAGTATTGATGCCTGAGGTCTGAGAATTGAGGATTCAGGTTTGAGTTTTGAGCACTGAGGATTGAGGATTGAGGATTGAGGATTGAGGATTGAGGATTGAAGATTGAGGATTGAGGATTGAGGACTGAGTATTGAATATTGAGTATTGAGGATTGAAGATTGAGGATTGAGGATTGAGGGTTGAGGATTGAGGACGAGGACTGACGGTTGAGGATTGAGGTTTGAGGTTTGAGGATTGAGAGTTTAGGATTGAGGGCTGAGGATGAGGGCTGAGGGTTGAGGATTGAGGTTTGAGGACTGAGGACTGAGGATTGAGGATTGAGTATTGAGGATTGAGGATTGAGGATTGAAGATTGAGGAATGGGTACTGAGTATTGTAGAATGAGGTTTGAGGACTGAGGATTGAGAATTGAGGATTGAAGATTGAGTATTGAGGATTGAAGACTGACGATTGAGGATTGAGGATTGAGGATTGAGGATTGAGGATTGAAGATTGAAAATTGAGGATTGAGGATTGAGGATTCAGGATTGAGGATTGAGGATTGAGGATTGAGTATTGAGGATTGAAGATTGAGGATTGAGAATTGAGGATTGAGGATTGAGGATTGAAGATTGAGGATTGGGGACTGAGTGTTGAGGGTTGAGTGATGAGAATTGACATTTGTGGACAGAAATTTGAAGATTGCAGATTGAGTATTGAGTATTGAAAACTGTGAATTGATGAAATTCTATTGAGGATTGAGGATTGACATCTGATTGTTCAGGTCTGAGGTCTGAAGATTGAGGGTTCAGGATTGAGGATTCAGAATTGAGGTGTGAGGACTGAGGATTGAGGATTGAAGATTGAGGATTGAGGATTGAGGATTGAGGATTGAAGACTGAGGATTGGGTATTGAGGATTGAAGATTGAATATTGATGATTGAAGATTGAGGATCGAGGATTGAGGGTTGTGGATTGAGGACGAGGACTGAGGGTTGAGGTTTGATGCTTGAGGTCTGAGGATTGAGGATTGAGGATTGAGGACAGAGAATTGAGGATTGAGGATTGAGGAATGAAGATTGAGGTTTGGGTGCTGAGGATTGAAGAATGAGGATTGAGGATTGAGGATTGAGGATTGAGGATTGAAGATTGAGTATTGAGGATTGAAGATTGAGGATTGAGGATTGAGTATTGAGAATTGAGGACTGATAGTTGAGTATTGAGGACAGAGGATTGAGGATTGAAGATTGAGGATTGGGTACTGAGGATTGGGTACTGAGGATTGTAGACTGAGGATTGAGGATTGAGGATTGAGGATTGAGGATTGAAGATTGAGGATTGTAGATTGAAGATTGAGGATTGAAGATTGAATATTGATGATTGAAGATTGAGGATCGAGGATTGAGGGTTGTGGATTGAGGACGAGGACTGACGGTTGAGGATTGATGTTTGAGGATTGAGGATTGAGGATTGAGGACTGAGGATTGAGGATTGAGGATTGAGGATTGAGGATTGAAGATTGAGTATTGAGGATTGAAGATTGAGGATTGGGGATTGAGTATTGAGAATTGAGGACTGATAGTTGAGTATTGAGGACAGAGGATTGAGGATTGAAGATTGAGGATTGGGTATTGAGGATTGTAGAATGAGGATTGAGGATTGAGGATTGAGGATTGAGGATTGAAGATTGAGGATTGAAGATTGAGGATTGGGTGTTGAGGATTGAAGAATGAGAATTGAGGATTGAGGATTGAAGGTTGAGGATTGAGGATTGAGGATTGAGGATTGAGGGTTGAGCGTTGAGGTTTGAGTATTGAATCCTGAGAATTCAGGATATTCTATTGAGTATTGAGAATTGAGTATTGAGGGTTGAGGATTGACGATTGAGGATTGAGGAATGAGGATGAGGGCTGAGGGTTGGGGATTGAGGTTTGAGGTATGAGGACTGAGGATTGAGGATTGTGTATTGAGGATTGAGGATTGATGATTGAAGACTGAGGATTGGGTATTGAGGATTGCGGCCTGACGATTGAGGATTGAGGATTGAGGATTGAGGATTGAGAATGGAGGATTGAAGATTGAGTATTGAGGATTGAAGGTTGAGGATTGAGGATTGAGGATTGAGGATTGAGGGTTGAGCGTTGAGGTTTGAGTATTGAATCCTGAGAATTCAGGATATTCTATTGAGTATTGAGAATTGAGTATTGATGGTTGAGTATTGAGGATTGAGGATTGAGGATTGAAGATTGAGTATTGAGGATTGAGGATTGAGGATTGATGATTGAATGTTGATGATTGAAGATTGAAGATCGAGGATTGAGGGTTGTGGATTGCGGATTGAGTATTGAGGATTGAAGATTGAGGATTGAGGATTGAGGATTGAGGATAGAAGGTTGAATATAGATGAATGCAGATTGAGGATTGAGGATTGAGGTTTGTGGGTTGAGGACGAGGACTGAGGGTTGAATATTGATGTTTGAGGTATGAGGATTGAGAATTGAGGATTGAGGATTGAGGATTGAGGATTGTGGATTGAGGATTGAAGATTCAGTATTGAGGATCGAAGGTTCAGAGCTGTGGATTGAGGATTGAACATTGAGGAATGAGTGCTGCGGGTTGAGTGGTGAAAATTGATGTTTGTGGATACACGTTGGAAGATTGCAGATTGAGTATTGAGTATTGAAAGCTGTGAATTGAGGATATTCTATTGAGGATTGAGGAATGACAACTGACTGTTGAGGACTGAGGGCTGAAGATTGAGGATTCAGGATTGAGGATTCAGAATTGAGGTTTGAGGACTGAGGATTGAGGATTGAAGATTGAAGATTGAGGATTGAGGATTGAAGACTGAGGATTGGGTATTGATGATTGAACATTGAGGATTGGGGGTTGAATGTTGAGGGTTAAGGATTGACGATTGAGGATTAGAGGAATGAGGATGAGGGCTGAGGGTTGGGGATTGAGGTTTGAGGTCTGAGGACTGAGGATTGAGGATTGAGGATTGTGTATTGAGGATTGAGGATTGATGATTGAAGACTGAGGATTGGGTATTGAGGATTGAGGCCTGACGATTGAGGATTGAGGATTGAGGATTGAGGATTGAGAATGGAGGATTGAAGATTGAGTATTGAGGATTGAAGGTTGAGGATTGAGGATTGAGGATTGAGGATTGAGGGTTGAGCGTTGAGGTTTGAGTATTGAATCATGAGAATTCAGGATATTCTATTGAGTATTGAGAATTGAGTATTGATGGTTGAGTATTGAGGATTGAGGATTGAGGATTGAAGATTGAGTATTGAGGATTGAGGATTGAGGATTGATGATTGAATATTGATGATTGAAGATTGAGGATCGAGGATTGAGGGTTGTGGATTGAGGATTGAGTATTGAGGATTGAAGATTGAGGATTGAGGATTGAGGATTGAGGATAGAAGGTTGAATATAGATGAATGAAGATTGAGGATTGAGGATTGAGGTTTGTGGGTTGAGGACGAGGACTGAGGGTTGAATATTGATGTTTGAGGTATGAGGATTGAGAATTGAGGATTGAGGATTGAGAATTGAGAATTGAGGATTGAGGATTGAGGATTGAAGATTGAGGATTGGGTATTGAGGATTGAAGAATGAGGGTTGAGGATTGAGGATTGAGGATTGTGTATTGAGGTTTGAAGATTCAGTATTGAGGATCGAAGGTTGAGAGCTGAGGATTGAGGATTGAACATTGAGGAATGAGTGCTGCGGGTTGAGTGGTGAAAATTGATGTTTGTGGATACACGTTGGAAGATTGCAGATTGAGTATTGAGTATTGAAAGCTGTGAATTGAGGATATTCTATTGAGGATTGAGGAATGACAACTGATTGTTGAGGACTGAGGGCTGAAGATTGAGGATTCAGGATTGAGGATTCAGAATTGAGGTTTGAGGACTGAGGTTTGAGGATTGAAGATTGAGGATTGAGGATTGAGGATTGAAGACTGAGGATTGGGTATTGATGATTGAACATTGAGTATTGGGGGTTGAGTATTGAGGGTTGAGGATTGACGATTGAGGATTGAGGAATGAGGATGAGGGCTGAGGGTTGGGGATTGAGGTTTGAGGTCTGAGGACTGAGGATTGAGGATTGTGTATTGAGGATTGAGGATTGATGATTGAAGACTGAGGATTGGGTATTGAGGATTGAGGCCTGACGATTGAGGATTGAGGATTGAGGATTGAGGATTGAGAATGGAGGATTGAAGATTGAGTATTGAGGATTGAAGGTTGAGGATTGAGGATTGAGGATTGAGGGTTGAGCGTTGAGGTTTGAGTATTGAATCCTGAGAATTCAGGATACTCTATTGAGTATTGAGAATTGAGTATTGATGGTTGAGTATTGAGGATTGAGGATTGAGGATTGAAGATTGAGTATTGAGGATTGAGGGTTGAGGATTGATGATTGAATATTCATGATTGAAGATTGAGGATCGAGGATTGAGGGTTGTGGATTGAGGATTGAGTATTGAGGATTGAAGATTGAGGATTGAGGATTGAGGATTGTGGATTGAAGATTGAGTATTGAGGATTGAAGATTGAGGACAGAGGATTAAGTATTGAGAATTGAGGACTGATAGTTGAGTATTGAGGACTGAAGATTGAGGATTGAAGATTGAGTATTGAGGATTCAGAATTGAGGTTTGAGGACTGAGGATTGAGGATTGAAGATTGAGTATTGAGGATTGAAGATTGAGGATTGAGGATTGATAATTGAGGATTGAGGATGAGGTCTTAGGGTTGAGGATTGAGGTTTGAGTGCTGAGGACTGAGAATTAAGGATTGAGGTTTGAGAATGAGGGCTGACGTTTGAGGATTGAGGTTTGAGGTCTGAGGACTGAGGATTGAGGTTTGAGAATTGAGGATTGAGGATTGAGGATTGAAGATTGAGGATTGGGTATTGAGGATTGTAGAATGAGGACTGAGGATTGAGGATTGAGGATTGAGCATTGAGGATTGAAGATTGAGTATTGAGGATTGAAAATTGACAATTGAGGATTGAGGATTGAGGATTGAGGATTGAGGATTGAGGATTGGGGACGGAGTGCTGTGGGTTGAGTGATGAGAATTAATGTTTGTGGTTAGAGGTTTGAAGATTGCAGATTGAGTATTTAGTATTGAAAACTGTGAATTGATGATATTCTATTGAGGATTGAGGATTGACAACTGATTGTTGAGGACTGAGGGCTGAAGCTTGAGGATTCAGGATTGAGGATCCAGGATTGAGGTTTGTGGACAGAGGATTGAGGATTGAGGATTGAGGATTGAGGACTGAGGATTGAGGATTGAAGATTGAGGATTGGGTGTAGAGGATTGATCACTGATGATTGAGGACTGAGGATTGAGCATTGAGGATTGGAGATTGAGGACTGGGGAATGAGGATTGAATATTGAGGATTAAGGATTGAAGATTGGGGATTGACGATTTAGGATTGGAGATTGATTATTGAGGGTTGAAGATTGAGGGTTGAGGATTGAGGATTGAGGATTGAGGATTGAAGATTGAGGATCGACGATTGCGGATTGAGGATTGAGGATTGAAGGTTGAGGATTGAGGATTGACAATTGATTGTTGAGGACTGACGGCTGAAGATTGAGGATTCAGGATTGAGGATTCCGGATTGAGGTTTGAGGACTGAGGATTGAGGGCTGAGGATTGAGGATTGAGGATTGACGCTTGAGGATTGAGGATTGAGGATGGAGGATAGAAGATAGAGGACTGAGTATTGAGGATTGAGTGTTGAGAATTGATGTTTGAGGATTGAGATTTGATTATTGAATATTGAGGATTGAGTATTGAATCATGAGAATTCAGGATATTCTATTGAGTATTGAGAATTGAGGATTGATGCTTGAGTATTGAGGATTGGAGGTTGAGGGCTGTGTGTTGAATATTGAGGATTGAGGATTGAGGATTGAGAATTGAGGATTGAGGATTGAGGATTGAAGATTGAGTATTGATGATTGAAGATGAAGGATTGAGTATTGAGGTTTGAGGATTGAGGACGAGGACTGACGGTTGAGGATTGAGGTTGGAGGAATGAGGATTGTGGATTGAGGACTGAGGGTTGAGGATTCAGGATTGAGCATTGAGGATTGGAGATTGAAGACTGGGGAATGAGGAATGAAGGTTGAGGATTAAGGATTGAAGATTGGCGATTGAGGATCTAGCATTGGAGATTGATTATTGAGTGTTGAAGATTGAGGATTGAGGATTTAGGATTGAGAATTGAGAATTGAGAATTGAGAATTGAGGATGAGGACTGAGGGTTGAGGATTGACGTTTGAGGAATGAGGATTTAGTGTTGAGGATTGAGGATTGAGGATCGAGGATTGAGGATTGAGGATTGAGTATTGAAGATTGAGTATTGATGTCTGTGGATTGAGGATTGAGGATTGAGGATTGAGGATTGAGGATTGAGGATTGAGGATTGCAGATTGAGTATTGAGGATTGAAGATTGAGGGTTGAGGATTGAGGATTGAGGGTTGAAGATTGAGGGTTGAGGATTGAGCATTGAGGATTGAGGATTGAGGATTGAGGATTGAGGATTGAGGATTGAAGATTGAGTATTGAGGATTGAAGATTGAGGATTGAGGACTGAGGATTGAGGATTGAGGATTGAGGATTGAGGACTGAGGATAAAGGATTGAAGATTGAGGAAACAGGATAGAGGATTGAGGATTGAGTATTGAGGATTGAAGGTTGAATACTGATGATTGAAGATTGAGGATTGAGGATTGAGGGTTGTGGATTGAGGTCGAGGACTGAGGGTTGAATATTGATGTTTGAGGTCTGAGGATTGAGGATAGAGGTTTGCGAACTGAGAATTGAGGATCGAGGATTGAAGATTGAGGATTGGGTATTCAGGATTGAAGAATGAGTATTGAGGATTGAGGATTGAGGATTGAGGATTGCAGATTGAGTATTGAGGATTGAAGATTGAGGGTTGAGGATTGAGGATTGAGGATTGAGCATTGAGTATTGAGGATTGAGGATTGAGGATTGAGCACTGAGGATTGAGGATTGAAAATTGAGGATTGAGGATTGAGGATTGATGACTGAGGATTCAAGATTGATGATTGGGTATTGCGGATTGAACATTGAGGATTGAGGATTGAGGATTGAGGACTGAGGATCGAGGATTGAGGAATGAGGATTGAGGATTGAAGATTGAGGATTGGGGACAGAGGATTGAAGATTGAGGATTGAGGATTGAGGACTGAGGATTGAGGATTGAGGATTGAATATTCAGTATTGAGGATTGAAGATTGAGGGTTGAGGATTGTGGATTGAGGACTGAGGATTGAGGATTGAGGATTGAGCATTGAGGATTGAAGATTGAGTATTCAGGATTGAAAATTGACGATTGAGGATTGAGGATTGAGGATTGAGGATTGAGGATTGAGGATTGGGGACGGAGTGTTGAGGGTTGAGTGATGAGAATTAATGTTTGTGGATAGAGGTTTGAAGATTGCAGATTGAGTATTTAGTATTGAGAACTGTGAACTGATGATATTCTATTGAGGACTGAGGATTGACAACTGATTGTTGAGGACTGAGGGCTGAAGCTTGAGGATTCAGGATTGAGGATCCAGGATTGAGGTTTGAGGACAGAGGATTGAGGATTGAGGATTGAGGATTGAGGACTGAGGATTGAGGATTGAAGATTGAGGATTGGGAGTTGAGGATTGATCATTGATGATTGAGGATTGAGCATTGAGCATTGAGGATTGGAGATTGAGGATTGGAGATTGAGGACTGGGGAATGAGGATTGAATATTGAGGATTAAGGATCGAAGATTGGGGATCGACGATTTAGGATTGGAGATTGATTATTGAGGGTTGAAGATTGAGGGTTGAGGATTGAGGATTGATGATTGAGTATTGAAGATTGAGGATCGAGGATTGCGGATTGAGGATTGAGGATTGAAGGTTGAGGATTGAGGATTGACAATTGATTGTTGAGGACTGACGGCTGAAGATTGAGGATTCAGGATTGAGGATTCCGGATTGAGGTTTGAGGACTGAGGATTGAGGGCTGAGGACTGAGGATTGAGGATTGACGCTTGAGGATTGAGGATTGAGGATGGAGGATTGAAGATAGAGGTCTGAGTATTGAGGATTGAGTGTTGAGAATTGATGTTTGAGGATTGAGGATTGAGGATTGAGGAATGAGGCTTGAGGATTGAAGGTTGAATATTGATGAATGAAGTTTGTGGATTGAGGATTGAGGGTTGTGGATTGAGGACGAGGACTGAGGGTTGAGTATTGATGCCTGAGATCTGAGGATTGAGGATTGAGGATTGAGGATTGCGAACTGAGGATTGAGGATTGAGGATTGAAGATTGAGGATTGGGTATTGAGGATTGAAGAATGAGGGTTGAAGAATGTGGATTGAGGATTGAGTATTGTGGATTGAGGATTGAAGATTGAGTATTGAGGATTGAAGATTGGGGATTGAGGATTGACGATTAAGGATTGAAGATTGAGGATTGAGGATTGAGGATTGAGGATTGAGGATTGAGAATTGAGGATTGAGGATTGAGGATTGACGCTTGAGGATTGAGGATTGAGGATGGAGGATTGAAGATAGAGGACTGAGTATTGAGGATTGAGTGTTGAGAATTGATGTTTGAGGATTGAGATTTGATTATTGAATATTGAGGATTGAGTATTGAATCATGAGAATTCAGGATATTCTATTGAGTATTGAGAATTGAGGATTGATGGTTGAGTATTGAGGATTGGTGGTTGAGGGTTGTGTGTTGAATATTGAGGATTGAGGATTGAGGATTGAGGATTGAGGATCGAGGGTTGAATATTGAGTATTGATGATTGAAGATTAAGGATTGAGGATTGAGGATTGAGGATTGCAGATTGCGTATTGAGGATTGAAGGTTGAGGGTTGAGGATTGAGGATTGAGGATTGAGCATTGAGGATTGAGGATTGAGAATTGAGGATTGAGGATTGAACGTCGAGGACTGAGTGCTGAGGGTTGAGTGATGAAAATCGATGTTTGTGGATACAGGTTGGACGATTGCAGATTGAGTATTGTGTATTGAAAACTGTGATCTGAGGATATTCTATTGAGGACTGAGGAATGACAACTGATTGTTGAGGACTGAGGGCTGAAGATTGAGGATTCAGGATTGAGGATTCAGGATTGAGGTTTGAGGACTGAGGATTGAGGATTGAAGATTGAGGATTGAGGGTTGACGCTTGAGGATTGAGGATTGAGGATGGAGGATTGAAGAGAGAGGACTGTGTATTGAGGATTGAGTGTTTAGAATTGATGTTTGAGGTTTGAGATTTGATTATTGAATTTTGTGGATTGAGTATTGAACCATGAGAATTCTTGATATCCTCTTGAGTATTGAGAATTGAGGATTGATGGTTGAGTATTGAGGATTGATGGTTGACGGTTGTGTGTTGAATATTGAGGATTGAGGATTGAGGATTGAGGATTGAGGATTGAGATTTGAAGATTGAGTATTGATGATTGAAGACTGAGGATTGAGGATTGAGGTTTGTGGATTATGGACGAGGACTGAGTGTTGAATATTGATTTTTGTCGTCTGAGGATTGAGGATTGAGAATTGAGGATTGAGGATTGAGGATTGAAGATTCAGGATTGGGTACTGAGGTTTGAAGAATGAGGAGTGAAGATTGAGGATTGAGGATTGAGGATTGAGGATTGAAGATTCAGTATTGAGGATAGAAGATTGAGAGTTGAGGATTGAGGATTGAACATTGAGGACTGAGTGTTGAGGGTTGAGTGATGATAATTGATGTTTGTGGATAGAGATTTGAAGTTTGCGGACTGAGTATTGTGTATTGAAAACTGTGAATTGAGTGTATTCTATTGAGGATTGAGGATTGACAACTGATTGTTGAGGTCTGAGGTCTGAAGATCGAGGGTTCAAGGTTGAGGATTCGGAATTGAGACTTGAGAACTGCGGAATGAGGATTGAAGATTGATTATTGAGGATTGAAGATTGAGGATTGAGGATTGAGGATTGAGGATTGAGGATGAGGGCTGAGGTCTGAAGATTGAGGGTTCAGGGTTGAGGATTCAGAATTGAGGATTGAGGGTTGTGGATTGAGGACTAGGACTGAGGGATGAGTATTGATGCTTGAGGGCTGAGGACTGAGGATTGAGGATTGACGCTTGAAGATTGAGGACTGAGGATGGAGGATTGAAGAGAGACGACTGAGTATTGAGGATTGAGTGTTGAGAATTGTCGTTTGAGGATTGAGATTTGATTATTGAGTTTGGTGGATTGAGTTTTGAACCGTGAGAATTCAGGATATTCAATTGAGTATTGAGAATTGAGGATTGATGGTTGAGTATTGAGGACTGATGGTTGAGGGTTGTGTGTTGAATATTGAGGATTGATGATTGAGGCTTGAGGATTGAGGATTGAAGATTGAGGAATGGGGATTGAGGATTGACGATTGAGGATTGAGTACTGCGGATTGAGAATTGAGGATTGGGGATTGAGTATTGAGTATTGAGGATTGAATATTGTGGATTGAGGATTGAGGATTGAGGGTTGTGGATTTAGGATTGAGGATTGAAGATTGAGTATTGATGATTGAAGATGGGAGGATTGAGGAATGAGGATTAAGGATTGAGGGCTCAGGGTTGAGGATTGAGGATTGAGCATTGAGGATTGGAGATTGAGGACTGGGGAATGAGGATTGAAGATTGAGGATTAAGGATTGAAGATTGGGGATTGAGGATCTAGGGTTGGAGATCGATTATTGAGTGTTGAAGATTGAGGATTGAGAATTTAGGATTGGGAATTGAGAATTGAGAATTGAGGATTAGGACTGAGGGTTGAGGATTGAGGTTTGAGGAATGAGGATTGAGGGTTGAGGATTGAGGAATGAGGTTTGAAGATTGAGGATCGGGGATTGAGGATTGAGGATTGAGGATTGAGGATTGAAGATTGAGGATTGGGTATCGAGGATTGAAGCCTGACGACTGAGGATTGAGTATTGAGGATTGAGGATTGAGGATGGAGGATTGAAGATTGAGTATTGAGGATTGAACATTGAGGATCGAGGATTGAGGATTGAGCATTGAGGATTGAAGGTTGAGGATTGGGGACTGAGTGTTGAGATTTGAATGATGAGAATTGATGTTTGTGGATAGTGGTTTGAAGATTGCAGGTTGAGTATTTAGTATTGAAAACTGTGAATTGATGATATTCTATTGAGGATTGAGGATTGACAACTGATTGTTGAGGACTGAGGGCTGAAGCTTGAGGATTCAGGATTGAGGATCCAGGACTGAGGTTTGAGGACAGAGGATTGAGGATTGAGGATTGAGGATTGAGGACTGAGGATTGAGGATTGAAGATTGAGGATTGGGTGTTGAGGATTGATCATTGATGATTGAGGATTGAGGATTGAGCATTGAGGATTGGAGATTGAGGACTGGGGAATGAGGATTGAATATTGAGGATTAAGGATCGAAGATTGGGGATTGACGATTTAGGATTGGAGATTGATTATTGAGGGTTGAAGATTGAGGGTTGAGGATTGAGGATTGAGGATTGAGGATTGAAGATTGAGGATCGAGGATTGCGGATTGAGGATTGAGGATTGAAGGTTGAGGATTGAGGATTGACAATTGATTGTTGAGGACTGACGGCTGAAGATTGAGGATTCAGGATTGAGGATTCCGGATTGAGGTTTGAGGACTGAGGATTGAGGGCTGACGATTGAGGATTGAGGATTGACGCCTGAGGATTGAGGATTGAGGATGGAGGATTGAAGATAGAGGTCTGAGTATTCAGGATTGAGTGTTGAGAATTGATGTTTGAGGATTGAGGATTGAGGATTGAGGAATGAGGCTTGAGGATTGAAGGTTGAATATTGATGAATGATGATTGTGGATTGAGGATTGAGGGTTGTGGATTGAGGACGAGGACTGAGGGTTGAGTATTGATGCCTGAGATCTGAGGATTGAGGATTGAGGATTGAGGATTGCGAACTGAGGATTGAGGATTGAGGATTGAAGACTGAGGATTGGGTATTGAGGATTGAAGAATGAGGGTTGAAGAATGTGGATTGAGGATTGAGTATTGAGGATTGAGGATTGAAGATAGAGTATTGAGGATTGAAGATTGGGGATTGAGGATTGACAATTGAGGATTGAAGATTGAGGATTGAGGATTGAGGAATGAGGATTGAGGATTGAGAATTGAGGATTGAGGATTGAGGATTGACGCTTGAGGATTGAGGATTGAGGATGGAGTATTGAAGATAGAGGACTGAGTATTGAGGATTGAGTTTTGAGAATTGATGTTTGAGGATTGAGATTTGATTATTGAATATTGAGGATTGAGTATTGAATCATTAGAATTCAGGATATTCTGTTGAGTATTGAGAATTGAGGATTGATGGTTGAGTATTGAGGATTGGTGGTTGAGGGTTGTGTGTTGAATATTGAGGATTGAGGATTGAGGATTGAGGATCGAGGATTGAATATTGAGTATTGATGATTGAAGATTAAGGATTGAGGATTGAGGATTGAGGATTGCAGATTGCGTATTGAGGATTGAAGGTTGAGGGTTGAGGATTGAGGATTGAGGATTGAGCATTGAGGATTGAGGATTGAGAATTGAGGATTGAGGATTGAGGATTGAAGATTGAGGATTGAGGACTGAGGATTGAGGATTGAAGATTGAGTATTGAGGATTAAAGATTGAGGATTGAGGATTGAGGATTGGGGATTGAGGTTTGAAGATTGAGGATTGAGGATTGAGGTTTGAAGATTGAGGATTGAGGATTGAGGATGGAGGATTGAGGATTGAGGATTGAGGATTGAGGATTGAGGATTGAGAATTGAGGATTGAGGATTGAGGATTGAAGATTGCGTATTGAGGATTGAAAATTGAGGATTGGGGATTGAGTATTGAGGATTGAAGATTGAGGATTGAGGATTGAGGACTGAGGATTGAGGATTGAAGATTGAGTATTGAGGATTAAAGATTGAGGATTGAGGATTGAGGATTGAGGATTGAGGATTGAGGATTGAAGATTGAG
Organism: Calliopsis andreniformis; assembly: GCF_051401765.1. NCBI lineage: Eukaryota > Metazoa > Arthropoda > Insecta > Hymenoptera > Andrenidae > Calliopsis > Calliopsis andreniformis. The sequence goes on along the minus strand of NW_027480863.1, from coordinate 65,602 downwards.
GTTTGAGGATTGAGGATTGAGGATTGAGGATTGAGGATTGCAGATTGAGTATTGAGGATTGAAGGTTGAGGGTTGAGGATTGAGGATTGAGGATTGAGCATTGAGGATTGAGGATTGAGAATTGAGGATTGAGGATTGAGGATTGAAGATTGAGGATTGGGTATTGAGGTTTGAAGAATGAGGATTGAGGATTGAGGATTGAGGATTGAGGATTGAGGATTGAAGGTTCAGTATTGAGGATCGAAGATTGAGAATTGAGGATTGAGGATTGAACATTGAGGACTGAGTCTTGAGGGTTGAGTGATGAGAATTGATGTTTGTGGATAGAGATATGAGGATTGCAGATTCAGTATTGAGTATTGAAAACTGTGAATTGATGATATTCTGTTGGGGATTGAGGATTGACAACTGATTGTTGAGGACTGAGGGCTGAAGCTTGAGGATTCAGGATTGAGGATTGAGGATTGAGGTTTGAGAACAGAGGACTCACTATTGAGGATTGAGGATTGAGGATTGACGCTTGAGGATTGAGGATTGAGGTTGGGGGATTGAAGAGAGAGGACTGAGTATTGAGGATTGAGTGTTGAGAAATGATGTGTGAGGATTGAGATTTGATTATTGAATATTGAGTATTGAGTACTGAACCATGAGAATTCAGGATATTCTATTGAGTATTGAGAATTGAGGATTGATGGTTGAGTATTGAGGATTGATGGTTGACGGTTGTGTGTTGAATATTGAGGATTGAGGGTTGAGGATTGAGGATTGAGGATTGAGAATTGAAGATTGAGTATTGATGATTGAAGATTGAGGATTGAGGATTGAAGATTGAGGATTGAGGATTGAGGATTGAGGATTGAGGTTTGAAGATTGAGGATTGGGTACTGAGGTTTGAAGAATGAGGAAAGAGGATTGAGGATTGAGGATTGAGGATTGAGGATTGAAGATTCAGTATTGAGGATCGAAGATTGAGAATTGAGGATTGAGGATTGAACATTGAGGACTGAGTGTTGAGGGTTGAGTGATGAGAATTGATGTTTGTGGATAGAGATTTGAAGATTGCGGACTGAGTATTGTGTATTGAAAACTGTGAATTGAGTGTATTCTATTGAGGATTGAGGATTTACAGCTGATTGTTGAGGTCTGAGGTCTGAAGATTGAGGGTTCAGGGTTGAGGATTCAGAATTGAGATTTGAGAACTGCGGATTGAGGATTGAAGATTGAGGATTGAGGATTGAAGATTGAGTATTGAGGATTGAAGATTGAGGATTGAGGATTGAGGATTGAGGATTGAGGTTTGAAGATTGAGGACTGAAGATTGAGGATTGGTTGTTGAGGATTGAAACCTGTGGATTGAGGATTGAGGTTTGAGGATTGAGGATTGAGGATTGTAGGTTGAATATTGATGAATGAAGATTGAGGATTGAGGATCGACGGTTGTGGGTTGAGGACGAGGACTGAGGGTTGATTATTGATGCCTGAGGTCTGAGGATTGAGGATTGAGGATTGCGAGCTGAGGATTGAGGATTGACGATTGAAGATTGAGGATTGGGTATTGAGGATTGAAGAATGAGGATTGAAGAAAGTGGATTGAGGATTGAGTATTGAGGATTGAGGATTGAAGACTGAGTACTGAGGATTGAAGGTTGAGGATTGAGGATTGAGGATTGAGGATTGAGGATTGAAGATTCAGTATTGAGGATCGAAGATTGAGAATTGAGGATTGAGGATTGAACATTGAGGACTGAGTGTTGAGGGTTGAGTGATGAGAATTGATGTTTGTGGATAGAGATTTGAAGATCGCAGATTGAGTATTGTGTATTGAAATCTGTGAATTGAGTATATTCTATTGAGGATTGAGTATTGACAACTGATTGTTGAGGTCTGAGGTCTGAAGATTGAGGGTTCAGGGTTGAGGATTCAGAATTGAGATTTGAGGACTGAGAATTGAGGATTGAAGATTGAGTATTGAGGATTGAAGATTGAGAATTGAGGATTGAGGACTGAGGATTGAGGATGAGGGCTGAGGGTTGAGGATTGAGGTTTGAGGACTGAGGACTGAGGATTGATGATTGAGAATTGAGGATTGAGGATTGGGGGTTGAAGATTGAGGTTTGGGTATTGAGGATTGAAGAATGAGGATTGGGGACGGCGTGTTGAGGGTTGAGTGATGAGAATTGATGTTTGTGGATAGAGATTTGAAGATTGCAGATTGAGTATTGAGTATTGAAATCTGTGAATTGATGATATTCTATTGAGAATTGAGTATTGATGATTGAAGATTGATGATTGAGGATTCAGTGTTGAGGATTGAGGACGAGAACTGACGTTTCAGGATTGAGGTTTGAGGATTGAGGATTGTGGATTGAGGACTGAGGATAGAGGATTGAGGATTGAGCATTGAGGATTGAAGATTGCGTATTGAGGATTGAAAATTGAGGATCGAGGATTGAGAATAGAGGATTGAGGATTGAAGATTGAGGATTGGGGACGGAGTGCTGAGGGTTGAGTGATGAGAATTGATGTTTGTGGATAGACATTTGAAGATTGCAGATTGAGTATTGAGTATTGAAATCTGTGAATTGATGATATTCTATTGAGGATTGAGGATTGACAACTGTTTGTTGAGGACTGAGGGCTGAAGCTTGAGGATTCAGGATTGAGGATTCAGGATGGAGGTTTGAGGACAGAAGATTGAGGATTGTGGATTGAGGATTGAGGGCTAAGGATTGAGGACTGAAGATTGAGGATTGGTTGTTGAGGATTGAACATTGTGGATTGAGGATTGAGGTTTGAGGATTGAGGATTGAGGATTGTAGGTTGAATATTGATGAATGAAGATTGAGTATTGAGGATTGACGGTTGTGGGTTGAGGACGAGGACTGAGGGTTGAGTATTGATGCCTGAGGTCTGAGGATTGAGGATTGAGGATTGCGAGCTGAGGATTGAGGATTGAGGATTGAAGATTGAGGATTGGGTATTGAGGATTGAAGTGTGAGGATTGAAGAAAGTGGATTGAGGATTGAGGATTGAGGATTGAGGATTGAGGATTGAAGATTGAGTACTGAGGATTGAAGATTGAGGATTGAGGATTGAGGATTGAGGATTGAGGATTGAAGATTGAGTATTGAGGATTGAAGATTGAGGATTGGGGATTGAGGAGTGAGGATTGAGGATTGAAGATTGAGGATTGAGGATTGAGGATTGAGGATTGAGTATTGATGATTGAAGATTGAGGATTGAGTATTCATGTTTGAGGATTCAGGACGGGGACTGACGGTTGAGGATTGAGGTTTGAGGATTGAGGATTGAGGATTGAGGACTGAGGATTGAGGATTGAGTGTTGTGGATTGAGGACGAGGACTGAGGGTTGAGTGTTGATGTTTGAGGTCTGAGGATTGAGGATTGAGTATTGAGAATTGAGGATTGAGGATTGAGGATTGAACATCGAGGACTGAGTGCTGAGGGTTGAGTGATGATAATTGATGTTTGTGGATACAGGTTGGAAGATTGCAGATTGAGAATTGAATATTGAAAGCTGTGAACTGAGGATATTCTATTGAGGTCTGAGGAATGACAACTGATTGTTGAGGACTGAGGGCTGAAGGTTGAGGGTTCAGGATTGAGGATTCCGGATTGAGGTTTGAGGACTGAGGATTGAGGGCTGAGGATTGAGGATTGAGGATTGACGCTTGAAGATTGAAGACTGAGGATGGAGGATTGAAGAGAGAGGACTGAGTATTGAGGATTGAGTGTTGAGAATTGTTGTTTGAGGATTGAGATTTGATTATTGAGTCTTGTGGATTGAGTATTGAACCGTGAGACTTCAGGATATTCTATTGAGTATTGAGAATTGAGGATTGATGGTTGAGTATTGAGGACTGATGGTTGAGGGTTGTGTGTTGAATATTGAGGATTGAGGATTGAGGCTTGAGGATTGAGGATTGAAGATTGAGGAATGGTGATTGAGGATTGACGATTGAGGATTGAGTACTGAGTATTGAGAATTGAGGATTGGGGATTGAGTATTGAGTATTGAGGATTGAATATTGCTGATTGAGGATTGAGGATTGAGGGTTGCGGATTTAGGATTGAGGATTGAAGATTGAGTATTGATGATTGAAGATGGGAGGATTGAGGAATGAGGATTGAGGATTGAGGTCGCACGGTTGAGGATTGAGGATTGAGCACTGAGGATTGGAGATTGAGGACTGGGGAATGAGGATTGAAGATTGAGGATTAAGGATTGAAGATTGGGGATTGAGGATCTGGGATTTGAGATTGATTATTGAGTGTTGAAGATTGAGGATTGAGGATTTAGGATTGAGAATTGAGAATTGAGAATTGAGGATGAGGACTGGGGCTTGAGGATTGAGGTTTGAGGAATGAGGATTGAGGGTTGAGGATCGAGGATTGAGGATTGAGGATTGAGGATTGAGGATTGAGTATTGAAGATCGAGTATTTATGTCTGTGGATTGACGATTGAGGATTGAGGATTGAGGATTGAGGATTGAGGATTGAGAATTGAGGATTGAGGATTGAGGATTGAAGATTGAGGATTGGGTATTGAGGTTTGAAGAATGAGGATTGAGGATTGAGGATTGAGGATTGAGGATTGAAGATTCAGTACTGAGGATCGAAGATTGAGAATTGAGGATTGAGGGTTGAACATTGAGGACTGAGTGTTCAGGGTTGAGTGATGAGAATTGATGTTTGTGGATAGAGATATGAGGATTGCAGATTGAGTATTGAGTATTGAAAACTGTGAATTGATGATATTCTATTGAGGATTGAGGATTGACAACTGATTGTTGAGGACTGAGGGCTGAAGCTTGAGGATTCCGGATTGAGGATTCAGGATTGAGGTTTGAGAACAGAGGATTCGGGATTGAGGATTGAGGATTGAGGATTGACGCTTGAGGATTGAGGATTGAGGTTGGAGGATTGAAGAGAGAGGACTGAGTATTGAGGATTGAGTGTTGAGAAATGATGTTTGAGGATTGAGATTTGATTATTGAATATTGAGTATTGAGTATTGAACCATGAGAATTCAGGATATTCTATTGAGTATTGAGAATTGAGGATTGAGGACTGAGGATTGAGGATTGAGAATTGAGGATTGAAGATTGAGGATTAAGGATTGAAAGTTCGGGATTGACGATTTAGGATTGGAGATTGATTATTGAGGAGTGAAGATTGAGTATTGAGGATTGAGGATTGAGAATTGAGAATTGAGAATTGAGGATGAGGACTGAGGGTTGAGGATTGAGGTTTGGGGAATGAGGATTGAGGGTTGAAGATTGAGTATTTATGACTGAGGATTGAGGATTGAGGATTGAGGAATGAGGATTGAGGATTGAAGATTGAGTATTGAGGTTTGAAGGTTGGGGATTGAGGATTGACGATTGATTATGGAGGATGAGGGCTGAGGGTTGAGGATTGAGGTTTGATTATTGAATCCTGAGAATTCAGGATATTCTATTGAGTATTGAGAATTGAGGATCGATGGCTGAGTATTGAGGACTGAGGATTGAGGATTGAAGATTGAGTATTGAGGATTCAGAATTGAGGTTTGAGCACTGAGGACTGAGGATTGCACATTGAGTATTGAGGACTCAAGATAGAGGATTGAGGATTGAGAATTGAGGATTGACGATGAGGTCTGAGGGTTGAGGATTGAGGATTGAGGATTGAAGACTGAGTATTGATGATTGAAGGTTGAGGATTGAGGATTGAGCATTGAGGATTGAGGATTGAGGATTGAGGATTGAGGATTGAAGATTGAGTATTGAGGATTGAAGATTGAGGATTGAGCATTGAGGATTGAGGATTGAGGATTGAGGATTGAGGATTGAAGATTCAGTATTGAGGATTGAAGATTGAGGATTGAGGATTGAGGATTGAGGATTGAGGTTTGAAGATTGAGGATTGGGGATTGAGGATTGACGATTGAGGATTGAGTGTTGAGGATTGAGGACGAGGACTGACGATTGAGGATTGAGGTTCCAGGATTGAGGATTGTTAATTGAGGTCTGACGATTGAGGATTGAGGATTGAGCATTGAGGATTGAAGATTGCGTATTGAGGATTGAAAATTGAGGATTGGGGATTGAGTATTGAGGATTGAAGATTGAGGATTGAGGATTGAGGACTGAGGATTGAGGATTGAAGATTGAGTATTGAGCATTAAAGATTGAGGATTGAGGATTGAGGATTGAGGATTGAGGATTGACGATTGAAGATTGAGGATTGAGGATTGAGGATTGAGGATTGAGTATTGAGGATTGCAGATTGAGTATTGAGGATTGAAGGTTGAGGGTTGAGGATTGAGGATTGAGGATTGAGCATTGAGGATTGAGGATTGAGAATTGAGGATTGAGGATTGAACATCGAGGACTGAGTGCTGAGGGTTGAGTGATGAAAATTGATGTTTGTGGATACAGGTTGGACGATTGCAGATTGAGTATTGAGTAACGAAAGCTGTGAACTGAGGATATTCTATTGAGGGCTGAGGAATGGCAACTGATTGTTGAGGACTGAGGGCTGAAGATTGAGTATTGAAGATTGAGGATTGATGATTGAGGATTGATGATTGAGGATTGAGGATTGAGGATTGAGGATTGATGATTGAGTATTGAGGATTGAAGATTGAGGATTGAGGATTGAGTATTGAGGATTGATGATTGAGTATTAAGTATTGAAGACTGACGATTGAGGATTGAAGATTGAGGATTGGGTATTGAGGATTGAAGAATGAGGATTGAGGATTGAGGATTGAAGATTGAGGATTGAGGATTGAGGTTTGAGGATTGAGGATTGAGGATTGAAGATTGAATATTGATGATTGAAGATTGAGGATTGAGGATTGAGGTTTGTGGATTGTGGACGAGGACTGGGGGTTGAATATTGATGTTTGTGGTCTCAGGGTTGAGGATTGGGGATTGACGATTGAGAATTGAGGATTGAGGATTGAGGATTGAGCATTGAGGATTGAGGATTGAAGATTGCGTATTGAGGATTGAAGATTGACGATTGACGATTGATAATTGAGGATTGAGGATTGAGGAATGTGCATTGAAGTTTGAGTATTGAGGATTGAAAGTTGAGGATTGTGGATTGAGGATTGAGGATTGAGGATTGAATATTGAGGATTGGGGACTGAGTGTTGAGGGTTGAGTGATCAGAATTGATGTTTGTGGATAGAGATTTGAAGATTGCAGATTGAGTATTGAGTAATGAAAACTGTGAATTGATGATATTCTATTGAGGATTGAGGATAGACAGCCGATTGTAGAGGACTGAGGGCTGAAGGTTGAGGATTCAGGATTGAGGATTCAGGATTGAGGTTTGAGGACTGAGGATTGAGGATTGAGGATTGAGGATTGAGGATTGAGGATTGAGGATTGAAGATTGAGGATTGAGGATTGAGGGGTGTGGATTTAGGACGTGGCCTGGGAGTTGAGTATTGATGTTTGAGGTCTGAGGGTTGATGATTGAGGATTGAGTATTGAGGATTCAGTATTGATGATTGAGGATTGAAGATTGAGGATTGAGGATTGAGGGTTGTGGATTTAGGACGAGGACTGAGGGTTTAGTATTGATGTTTGTGGTCTGAGGATTGATGATTGAGGATTGAGAATTGAGGATTGAGGATTGAGGATTGAGGATTGAGAATTGAGGATTGAGGATTGAAGATTGAGTATTGAGGATTGAAGATTGAGGATCGAGGATAGAGGATTGAAGATTGAGGACTGAGTGATGAGCGTTGAGTGATGAGAATTGATGTTTCTCGATAGAGATTTGAAGATTGCGGACTGAGTATTGTGTATTGAAAACTGTGAATTGAGTGTATTCTATTGAGGATTGACAACTGATTGTTGAGGTCTGGGGTCTGAAGGTTGAGGGTTCAGGGTTGAGGATGCAGAATCGAGATTTGAGGACTGCGGATTGAGGATTGAAGATTGAGTATTGAGGATTGAAGATTGAGGATTGAGGATTGAGGATTGAGGATTGAGGATTGAGATTTGAAGATTAAGTATTGATGATGGAAGACCGAGGATTGAGGATTGAGGTTTGTGGATTGTGGACGAGGACTGAGGGTTGAATATTGATGTTTGTCGTCTGAGGATTGAGGATTGAGGATTGAGGATTGATAATTGAGGATTGAGGATTGAGGATTGAAGATTCAGGATTGGGTACTGAGGCTTGAAGGATGAGGAGTGAGGATTGAGGATTGAGGATTGAGGATCGAGGATTGAAGATTCAGTATTGAGGATCGAAGATTGAGAATTGAGGATTGAGGATTGAACATTGAGGACTGAGTGTTGAGGGTTGAGTGATGAGAATTGATGTTTGTGGATAGAGATTTGAAGATTGCGGACTGAGTATTGTGTATTGAAAGCTGTGAATTGAGTGTATTCTATTGAGGATTGAGGATTGACAACTGATTGTTGAGGTCTGGGGTCTGAAGGTTGAGGGTTCAGGGTTGAGGATGCAGAATCGAGATTTGAGGACTGCGGATTGAGGATTGAAGATTGAGTATTGAGGATGGAAGATTGAGGATTGAGGATTGGGGATTGAGGATTGAGGATGAGGGCTGAGGGTTGAGGGTTGAGGTTTGATGCCTGAGCACTGAGGATTGAGGATTGAGAATTGAGGATTGAGGATTGAGGGTTGTGGATTGAGGACGAGGACTGAGGGATGAGTATTGATGCTTGAGGTCTGAGGATTGAGGATTGAGGATTGCGAACTGAGGATTGAGGATTGAGGAATGAAGATTGAGGATTGGGTATTGAGGATTGAAGAATGGGGATTGAAGAATGAGGATTGAGGATTGAGGATTGAGGATTGAGAATTGAGGATTGAGGATTGAGGATTGAAGGTTGAATATTGATGAATGAACATTGAGGATTGAGGATTGAGGATTGAAGATTGAGGATTGAGGATTGAGGTTTGAGGATTGAGGATTGAGGATTGAAGATTGAATATTGATGATTGAAGATTGAGGATTGAGGATTGAGGTTTGTGGATTGTGGTCGAGGAATGGGGGTTGAATATTGATGTTTGTGGTCTCAGGATTGAGGATTGGGGATTGACGATTGATAATTGAGGATTGAGGATTGAGGATTGAGGATGGAGGATTGAAGAGAGAGGACTGAGTATTGAGGATTGAGTGTTGAGAATTGTTGTTTGAGGATTGAGATTTGATTATTGAGTTTTGTGGATTGAGTATTGAACCGTGAGAATACTGGATATTCTATTGAGTATTGAGAATTGAGGATTGATGGTTGAGTATTGAGGACTGATGGTTGTGGGTTGTGTGTTGAATATTGAGCATTGAGGATTGAGGCTTGAGGATTGAGGATTGAAGATTGAGGAATGGGGATTGAGGATTGACGATTGTGGATTGAGTACTGAGGATTGAGAATTGAGGATTGAGGATTGAGTATTGAGTTTTGAGGATTGAATATTGTGGATTGAGGATTGAGGATTGAGTGTTGTGGATTTAGGATTGAGGATTGAAGATTGAGTATTGATGATTGAAGATGGGAGGATTCAGGATTGAGGGTCGGGGATTGTGGACGAGGACTGACGGATGAGGTTTGAGGTTTGAGTATTGTGGATTGAGGATTGAGGATTGAGGGTTGTGGATTTAGGACGAGGGCCGTGTGTTGAGTATTGATGTTTGAGGTCTGAGGATTGATGACTGCGGATTGAGAATTGAGGATTGAGGATTGAGGATTGATGATTGAGTATTGAGGATTGATGGTTGAGGGTTGAGTGTTGAATGTTGAGGATTGAGGATTGAGCATTGATGATTGAGGACTGAGGATTGAAGATTGAGTATTGATGATTGAAGATGGGAGGACTGAGGATTGATGGATGGGGATTGAGGACGAGGACAGACGGTTGAGGTTTGACGTTTGAGGATCGTGGATTGTGGATTGAGGATTGAGAATGAGGGCTGAGGGTTGAGGATTGAGGTTTGAGTATAGAATCCTGAGAATTCAGGATATTCTATTGAGTATTGGGAATTGAGGATTGATGGTTGAGTATTGAGGATTGAGGATTAAGGATTGAGGATTGAGTATTGAAGATTGAGGATTGATGATTGAGGATTGATGATTGAGGATTGAGGATTGAGGATTGAGGATTGATGATTGAGTATTGAGGATTGAAGATTGAGGATTGAGGATTGAGGATTGAGGATTGAGGATTGATGATTGAGTATTGAGTATTGAAGACTGACGATTGAGGATTGAAGATTGAGGATTGGGTATTGAGGATTGAAGAATGAGGATTGAGGATTGAGGATTGAAGATTGAGGATTGAGGATTGAGGTTTGAGGATTGAGGATTGAGGATTGAAGATTGAATATTGATGATTGAAGATTGAGGATTGAGGATTGAGGTTTGTGGATTGTGGACGAGGACTGGGGGTTGAATATTGATGTTTGTGGTCTCAGGGTTGAGGATTGGGGATTGACGATTGAGAATTGAGGATTGAGGATTGAGGATTGAGCATTGAGGATTGAGGATTGAAGATTGCGTATTGAGGATTGAAGATTGACGATTGACGATTGATAATTGAGGATTGAGGATTGAGGAATGTGCATTGAAGTTTGAGTATTGAGGATTGAAAGTTGAGGATTGTGGATCGAGGATTGAGGATTGAGGATTGAATATTGAGGATTGGGGACTGAGTGTTGAGGGTTGAGTGATCAGAATTGATGTTTGTGGATAGAGATTTGAAGATTGCAGATTGAGTATTGAGTAATGAAAACTGTGAATTGATGATATTCTATTGAGGATTGAGGATAGACAGCCGATTGTAGAGGACTGAGGGCTGAAGGTTGAGGATTCAGGATTGAGGATTCAGGATTGAGGTTTGAGGACTGAGGATTGAGGATTGAGGATTGAGGATTGAGGATTGAGGATTGAGGATTGAAGATTGAGGATTGAGGATTGAGGGGTGTGGATTTAGGACGTGGCCTGGGAGTTGAGTATTGATGTTTGAGGTCTGAGGGTTGATGATTGAGGATTGAGTATTGAGGATTGAGTATTGATGATTGAGGATTGAAGATTGAGGATTGAGGATTGAGGGTTGTGGATTTAGGACGAGGACTGAGGGTTTAGTATTGATGTTTGAGGTCTGAGGATTGATGATTGAGGATTGAGAATTGAGGATTGAGGATTGAGGATTGAGGATTGAGAATTGAGGATTGAGTATTGAAAACTGTGAATTGAGGATATCCTATTGAGGATTGAGGATTGACAATTGAGGACTGAGTGTTGAGGGTTGAGGGATGAGAATTGATGTTTGTGGATAGAGGTTTGAAGATTGCAGACTGAGTATTGAGTGTTGAGAACTGTGAATTGAGGATATTCTATTGAGGATTGAGGATTGACTACTGACTGTTGAGGACGGAGGGCTGAAGATTGAGGACTCAGGATTGAGGATTCAGAATTGGGGTTTGAGGACTGAGGATTGAGGTTTGAAGATTGAGTATTGAGGATTGAAGATTGAGGATTGCGGATTGTCGATTGAGGATTGAGGATGAGGGCTGAGGGTTGAGGATTGAGATTTGAGGACTGATGACTGAGGATTGAGGATTGAGAATTGAGGATTGAGGATTGAGGATTGAAGATTGAGGATTGGGTATTGAGGATTGAAGAATGAGGATTGAGGATTGAGCATTGAGGATTGAGGATTGAAGATTGCGGATTGAGGATTGAAGATTGACGATTGACGATTGATAATTGAGGATTGAGGATTGAGGGATGAGCATTGAAGTTTGAGTATTGATGATTGAAGGTTGAGGATTGTGGATTGAGGATTGAGGATTGAATATTGAGGATTGGGGACTGAGTGTTGAGCGTTGAGTGATGAGAATTGATGTTTGTGGATTGAGATTTCAAGATTGAAGAATGGGGATTGAGTATTGAAAACTGTGAATTGAGGATATTCTATTGAGGATTGAGGATTGACAATTGATTGTTGAGGACCGACGGCTGAAGATTTAGGATTCAGGATTGAGGATTCCGGATTGAGGTTTGAGGACTGAGGATTGAGGGTTGAGGATTGAGGATTGAGGATTGACGCTTGAGGATTGATGTTTGAGGATTGAGGACGAGGACTGACGGTTGAGGATTGAGGTTTGAGGTCTGAGGATTGATGGTTGAGGATTGAGAATTGAGGATTGAGGATTGAGAATTGAAGATTGAGGATTGGGTATTGAGGATTGAAGAATGAGGATTGAGGATTGAGCATTGAGGATTGAGGATTGAAGACTGCGTATTGAGGATTGAAGATTGACGATTGACGATTGATAATTGAGGATTGAGGATTGAGGGATGAGCATTGAAGTTTGAGTATTGAGGATTGAAGGTTGAGGATTGTGGATTGAGGACTGAGGATTGAGGATTAAATAGTGAGGATTGGGGACTGAGTGTTGAGCGTTGAGTGATGAGAATTGATGTTTGTGGATTGCGATTTGAAGATTGAAGAGTGGGGATTGAGTATTGAAAACTGTGAATTGAGGATATTCTATTGAGGATTGAGGATTGACAATTGATTGTTGAGGACCGACGGCTGAAGATTGAGGATTCAGGGTTGAGGATTCCGGATTGAGGTTTGAGGACTGAGGATTGAGGGTTGAGGATTGAGGATTGAGGATTGACGCTTGAGGAATGATGTTTGAGGATTGAGGACGAGGACTGACGGTTGAGGATTGAGGTTTGAGGTCTGAGGATTGATGGTTGAGGATTGAGAATTGAGGATTGAGGATTGAGGATTGAAGATTGAGGATTGGGTATTGAGGATTGCAGTATGATGATTCAGGATTGAGGATTGAGGATTGAGGATTGAGGATTGAGGATTGAGTATTGAGGATTGAGTATTGAGGATTGAGGATTGAAGATTGAGGATTGAGGATTGAGGGTTGCGGATTTAGGACGAGGATTGAGGATTGAGGATTGAGGATTGAGAATTGAGGATTGAGGATTGAAGATTGAGTATTGAGGATTGAAGATTGAGTATCGAGGATAGAGGATTGAAGATTGAGTACTGAGTGTTGAGCGTTGAGTGATGAGAATTGATGTTTGTGGATCGAGATTTGAAGATTGAAGAATGGGGATTGAGTATTGAAAACTGCGAATTGAAGATATTCTATTGAGGATTGAGGATTGACAATTGATTGTTGAGGACCGACGGCTGAAGATTGAGGATTCAGGATTGAGGATTCCGGAATGTGGTTTGAGGACTGAGGATTGAGGGTTGAGGACTGAGGATTGAGGATTGACGCTTGAGGATTGATGTTTGAGGATTGAGGACGAGGACTGACGGTTGAGGATTGAGGTTTGAGGATTGAGGGTTGAGGATTGAGGACTGAGGATTGAGGATTGAGGTTTCAGGATTGAGGATTGAGGATTGAGGATTGAGGATTGAAGACTGAGGATTGGGTATTGAGGATTGAACATTGAGGATTGAGGGTTGAGTATTAAGGATTGAGGACGAGGACTGAGGGTTGAGTATTGATGTTTGAGGTCTGAGGATTGATGGTTGAGGATTGAGAATTGAGGATTGAGGATTGAGGATTGAAGATTGAAGATTGAGGGTTGAGGATTGAGGGTTGAGGATTGAGCATTGAGGATTGAGGATTGAGGATTGAGGATTGAAGATTGAGTATTGAGGATTGAAGATTGAGGATTGAGGATTGAGGATTGAGGATTGAGGATTGAAGATTGAGGATTGGGGATTGAGGATTGACGATGGAGGATTGTGTATTGAGGACTGAGAGTTGAGGATTGAGGATTGAAGATTGAGGATTGAGGATTGAAGATTGAGTATTGATGATTGAAGGTTGAGGATTGAGGACTGAGTGTTGAGGATTGAGGACGAGGGCTGACGATTGAGGATTGAGGATTGAGGATTGAGGATTGATTATTGAGGATTGCAGATTGAGGATTGAGGATTGAGAATTGAGGATTGAGGATTGAGGATTGAAGATTGAGGATTGAGTATTGAGGATTGAGAATTGAGGATTGATTATTGAAGATTGAGTATTGAGGATTGAATGTTGAGGATTGAGGATTGAGGATTGAGTATTGAGGATTGAGAATTGAGGATTGATTATTGAAGATTGAGTATTGAGGATTGAATGTTGAGGATTGAGGATTCAGGATTGAGGATTGAGGATGAGGTCTGAGGGTTGAGGATTGAGGTTTGAGGAGTGAGGACTGAGGATTGAGGATTGTGAATTGAGGATTGAGGATTGTGGATTGAAGATTGAAGACTGAGGATTGAGGATGAGGGATGAGGGTTGAGGATGGAGGTTTGAGGACTGAGGACTGAGGATTGAGGATTGAGGATTGAGGATTGAAGACTGAGGATTGGGTATTGAGGATTGAACATTGAGGATTGAGGGTTGAGTATTAAGGATTGAGGACGAGGACTGAGGGTTGAGTATTGATGTTTGAGTTCTGAGGATTGATGGTTGAGGATTGAGAATTGAGGATTGAGGATTGAGGATTGAAGATTGAAGATTGAGGGTTGAGGATTGAGGGTTGAGGATTGAGCATTGAGGATTGAGGATTGAGGATTGAGGATTGAAGATTGAGTATTGAGGATTGAAGATTGAGGATTGAGGATTGAGGATTGAGGATTGAGGATTGAAGATTGAGGATTGGGGATTGAGGATTGACGATTGAGGATTGTGTATTGAGGACTGAGAGTTGAGGATTGAGGATTGAAGATTGAGGATTGAGGATTGAAGATTGAGTATTGATGATTGAAGGTTGAGGATTGAGGATTGAGTGTTGAGGATTGAGGACGAGGGCTTACGATTGAGGATTGAGGATTGAGGATTGAGGATTGATTATTGAGGATTGAAGATTGAGGATTGAGGATTGAGAATTGAGGATTGAGGATTGAGGATTGAATATTGAGGATTGAGTATTGAGGATTGAGAATTGAGGAGTGATTATTGAAGATTGAGTATTGAGGATTGAATGTTGAGGATTGAGGATTGAGGATTGAGTATTGAGGATTGAGAATTGAGGATTGATTATTGAAGATTGAGTATTGAGGATTGAATGTTGAGGATTGAGGATTCAGGATTGAGGATTGAGGATGAGGTCTGAGGGTTGAGGATTGAGGTTTGAGGAGTGAGGACTGAGGATTGAGGATTGTGAATTGAGGATTGAGGATTGTGGATTGAAGATTGAGGACTGAGGATTGAGGATGAGGGCTGAGGGTTGAGGATGGAGGTTTGAGGACTGAGGACTGAGGATTGAGGATTGAGAGTTGAGGATTGAGGATTGAGGATTGAAGATTGAGGATTGGGTATTGAGGATTGAAGAATGAGGATTGAGGATTGAGGATTGAGGATTGGGGATTGAGGATCTAAGATTGGAGACTGATTATTGAGGATTGAAGATTGAGGATTGAGGTTTGAGGATTGAGAATTGAGAATTGAGGGTTAGGACTGAGGGTTGAGGATTGAGGTTTGAGGAACGAGGATTGAGGTTTGAGGACTGAGGATTGACGATTGAGTATTGAAGATTGAGGGTTGATTACTTGGGATTGAGGATTGAGGATTGAGGATTGAGGATTGTGTATTGAGGATTGATGATTCAGTATTGAGGATTGAAGATTGAGAATTGAGGATTGAGGATTGAACATTGAGGACTGAGAGTTCAGGGTTGAGAGATGAGAATTGATGTTTGTGGATTGAGATTTGAAGATTGCGGATTGAGTATTGAGTATTGAAAACTGTGAATTGAGGATATTCCTTTGGGGATTGAGGATTGACAACTGATTGTTGAGGACTGAGGGCTGAAGATTGATGATGCAGGATTGAGGATTCAGAATTGATGTTTGAGGACTGAGGATTGAGGATTGAGGATTCAGGGTTGAGGTTTGAGGATTGAAGATTGAGTATTGAGGATTGAAGATTCAGGATTGAGGCTTGAGGACTGAGGACTGAGGATTGATAATAGAGAATTGAGGATTGAGGATTGAGGGTTGAAGATTGTGGATTGGGTATTGAGGATTGAGTACTGAAGATTGAGGGTTGATGATTGAGGATTGATGATTGAGGATTGATGATTGAGGATTGAGGATGAGGGCTGAGGGTTGACGATTGAGGTTTGAGGACTGTGGACTGGGATTGAGGATTGAGAATTGAGGATTGAGGATTGAGAATTGAAGATTGAGGATTGGGTATTGAGGATTGAAGGATGAGGATTGAGGGTTGAGGATTGACGATTGAGTATTGAGTACTGAGGATTGAGAATTGAGGATTGAGGATTGAGTACTGAGTATTGAGGATTGAATATTGTGGATTGAGGATTTAGGATTGAGGGTTGTGGATTTAGGATTGAGGATTGAAGATAGAGTATTGATGATTGAAGATGGGAGGATTGAGGATTGAGTGTTGGGGATTGTGGACGAGGACTGACGGTTGAGGTTTGAGGTTTGAGGATTGTGGATTGAGGATTGAGGATTGAGGGTTGTGGATTTAGGACGAGGACCGTGTGTTGAGTATTGATGTTTGAAGTCTGAGGATTGATGACAGAGGATTGAGAATCGAGGATTGAGGATTGAGGATTGAGGATTGAGGATTGAAGATTGAGGATTGGGTATTGAGGATTGAAGAATGAGGATTGAGGATTGAGGATTGAGGATTGAGGATTGAGGATTGAGTATTGAGGATTGAGAATTGAGGATTGAGGATTGAAGATTGAGTATTGAGGAGTGAAGATTGAGGATTGAGGATTGACGATTGAAGATTGAGGACTGAGTGTTGAGGGTTGAGTGTTGAGAATTGATGTTTGTGGATTGAGATTTGAAGATTGAATAATGGGGATTGAGTATTGAAAACTGTGAATTGAGGATATTCTATTGAAGATTGAGGATTGACAATTGATTGTTGAGGACCGACGGCTGAAGATTGAGGATTGAGGGTGGAGGATTGAAGAGAGACGACTGAGTATTGATGATTGAGTGTTGAGAATTGATGTTTGAGGATTGAGATTTGTATATTGAATTTTGTGGATTGAGTATTGAACCGTGAGAATTCAGGATATTCTATTGAGTATTGAGAATTGAGAATTGATGGTTGAGTATGAGGATTGATGGTTGAGGGTTGTGTGTTGAATATTGAGGATTGAGGATTGAGGCTTGAGGATTGAGGATTGAAGATTGAGGATTGGGGATTGAGGATTGACGATTGAGGATTGAGTACTGAGGATTGAGAATTGAGGATTGAGGATTGAGTATTGAGTATTGAGGGCTGAAGATTGAGGATTCAGGATTGAGGATACGGGATTGAGGTTTGAGGACTGAGGATTGATTGTTGAGGGTTGAGGATTGAGGATTGACGCTTGGGGACTGAGGGTTGAGGATGGAGGATTGAAGAGAGAGGACTGAGTGTTGAGGATTGAGTGTTGAGAACTGATGTTTGAGGATTGAGATTTGATTATTGAATATTGGGATTTAGTATTGAACCATGAGAATTCAGGATATTCTATTGAGTATTGAGAATTGAGGATTGATGATTGAGTATTGAGGATTGATGATTGAGTATTGAGGATTGATGGTTGAGGGTTGAGTGTTGAATGTTGAGGATTGAGGATTGAGCATTGAGGATTGATGGTTGAGGATTGATGATTGAAGATTGAGGATTGAGGATTGAGGATTGATGATTGAGTATTGAGGATTGAAGATTGAGGATTGAGGATTGAGGATTGAGGATTGAGTATTGAGTATTGAAGACTGACGATTGAGGATAGAGGATTTAGGATTGAGGATTGAGGATTGAGGATTGAGGATTGAAGATTGCGGATTGAGCATTGAGGGATGTGGATTTAGGACGAGGACTGAGGGTTGAGTATTGATGTTTGAGGTCTGAGGATTGATGATTGAGGATTGAGAATTGATGATTGAGGATTGACGATTGAAGATTGAGGATTGGGTATTGAGGATTGAAGAATGAGGATTGAGGATTGAGCATTGAGGATTGAGGGTTGAAGATTGCGTATTGAGGATTGAAGATTGACAATTGACGATTGATAATTGAGGATTGAGAATTGAGGGATGAGCATTGAAGTTTGAGTATTGAGGATTGAAGGTTGAGGATTGTGGATTGAGGATTGAGGATTGAGGATTGAATATTGAGGATTGGGGACTGAGTGTTGAGCGTTGAGTGATGAGAATTGATGTTTGTGGATTGAGATTTGAAGATTGAAGAATGGGGATTGAGTATTGAAAACTGTGAATTAGGATATTCTATTGAGGATTGAGGATTGACAATTGATTGTTGAGGACCGACGGCTGAAGATTGAGGATTCAGGATTGAGGATTCCGGATTGAGGTTTGAGGACTGAGGATTGAGGGTTGAGGATTGAGGATTGAGGATTGACGCTTGAGGATTGATGTTTGAGGATTGAGGACGAGGACTGACGGTTGAGGATTGAGGTTTGAGGTCTGAGGATTGATGGTTGAGGATTGAGAATTGAGGATTGAGGATTGAGGATTGAAGATTGAGGATTGGGTATTGAGGATTGCAGTATGATGATTGAGGATTGAGGATTGAGGTTTGAGGATTGAGGATTGAGGATTGAGTATTGAGGATTGAGTATTGAGGATTGAGGATTGAAGATTGAGGATTGAGGATTGAGGGTTGTGGATTTAGGACGAGGACTGAGGGTTGAGTATTGATGTTTGTGGTCTGAGGATTGATGATTGAGGATTGAGAATTGATGATTGAGGATTGAGGATTGAGGATTGAGAATTGAGGATTGAGGATTGAAGATTGAGTATTGAGGATTGAAGATTGAGAATTGAGGACTGAGTATTGAACATTGAGGACTGAGTGTTGAGGGTTGAGGGATGAGAATTGATGTTTGTGGATAGAGGTTTGAAGATTGCAGACTGAGTATTGAGAGTTGAGAACTGTGAATTGAGGATATTCTATTGAGGATTGAGGATTGACTACTGACTGTTGAGGACGGAGGGCTGAAGATTGAGGACTCAGGATTGAGGATTCAGAATTGGGGTTTGAGGACTGAGGATTGAGGTTTGAAGATTGAGTATTGAGGATTGAAGATTGAGGATTGCGGATTGTCGATTGAGGATTGAGGATGATGGCTGAGGGTTGAGGATTGAGATTTGAGGACTGATGACTGAGGATTGAGGATTGAGATTTGAGGATTGAGGATTGAGGATTGAAGATTGAGGATTGGGTATTGAGGATTGAAGAATGAGGATTGAGGATTGAGCATTGAGGATTGAGGATTGAAGATTGCGGATTGAGGATTGAAGATTGACGATTGACGATTGATAATTGAGGATTGAGGATTGAGGGATGAGCATTGAAGTTTGAGTATTGATGATTGAAGGTTGAGGATTGTGGATTGAGGATTGAGGATTGAGGATTGAATATTGAGGATTGGGAACTGAGTGTTGAGCGTTGAGTGATGAGAATTGATGTTTGTGGATTGAGATTTGAAGATTGAAGAATGGGGATTGAGTATTGAAAACTGTGAATTGAGGATATTCTATTGAGGATTGAGGATTGACAATTGATTGTTGAGGACCGACGGCTGAAGATTGAGGATTCAGGATTGAGGATTCCGGATTGAGGTTTGAGGACTGAGGATTGAGGGTTGAGGATTGAGGATTGAGGATTGACGCTTGAGGATTGATGTTTGAGGATTGAGGACGAGGACTGACGGTTGAGGATTGAGGTTTGAGGTCTGAGGATTGATAATTGAGGATTGAGAATTGAGGGATGAGCATTGAAGTTTGAGTATTGAGGATTGAAGGTTGAGGATTGTGGATTGAGGATTGAGGATTGAGGATTGAATATTGAGGATTGGGGACTGAGTGTTGAGCGTTGAGTGATGAGAATTGATGTTTGTGGATTGAGATTTGAAGATTGAAGAATGGGGATTGAGTATTGAAAACTGTGAATTAGGATATTCTATTGAGGATTGAGGATTGACAATTGATTGTTGAGGACCGACGGCTGAAGATTGAGGATTCAGGATTGAGGATTCCTGATTGAGGTTTGAGGACTGAGGATTGAGGGTTGAGGATTGAGGATTGAGGATTGACGCTTGAGGATTGATGTTTGAGGATTGAGGACGAGGACTGACGGTTGAGGATTGAGATTTGAGGTCTGAGGATTGATGGTTGAGGATTGAGAATTGAGGATTGAGGATTGAGGATTGAAGATTGAGGATTGGGTATTGAGGATTGCAGTATGATGATTGAGGATTGAGGATTGAGGTTTGAGGATTGAGGATTGAGGATTGAGTATTGAGGATTGAGTATTGAGGATTGAGGATTGAAGATTGAGGATTGAGGATTGAGGGTTGTGGATTTAGGACGAGGACTGAGGGTTGAGTATTGATGTTTGTGGTCTGAGGATTGATGATTGAGGATTGAGAATTGATGATTGAGGATTGAGGATTGAGGATTGAGAATTGAGGATTGAGGATTGAAGATTGAGTATTGAGGATTGAAGATTGAGAATTGAGGACTGAGGATTGAACATTGAGGACTGAGTGTTGAGGGTTGAGGGATGAGAATTGCTGTTTGTGGATAGAGGTTTGAAGATTGCAGACTGAGTATTGAGAGTTGAGAACTGTGAATTGAGGATATTCTATTGAGGATTGAGGATTGACTACTGACTGTTGAGGACGGAGGGCTGAAGATTGAGGACTCAGGATTGAGGATTCAGAATTGGGGTTTGAGGACTGAGGATTGAGGTTTGAAGATTGAGTATTGAGGATTGAAGATTGAGGATTGCGGATTGTCGATTGAGGATTGAGGATGAGGACTGAGGGTTGAGGATTGAGATTTGAGGACTGATGACTGAGGATTGAGGATTGAGATTTGAGGATTGAGGATTGAGGATTGAAGATTGAGGATTGGGTATTGAGGATTGAAGAATGAGGATTGAGGATTGAGCATTGAGGATTGAGGATTGAAGATTGCGGATTGAGGATTGAAGATTGACGATTGACGATTGATAATTGAGGATTGAGGATTGAGGGATGAGCATTGAAGTTTGAGTATTGATGATTGAAGGTTGAGGATTGTGTATTGAGGATTGAGGATTGAGGATTGAATATTGAGGATTGGGGACTGAGTGTTGAGCGTTGAGTGATGAGAATTGATGTTTGTGGATTGAGATTTGAAGATTGAAGAATGGGGATTGAGTATTGAAAACTGTGAATTGAGGATATTCTATTGAGGATTGAGGATTGACAATTGATTGTTGAGGACCGACGGCTGAAGATTGAGGATTCAGGATTGAGGATTCCGGATTGAGGTTTGAGGACTGAGGATTGAGGGTTGAGGATTGAGGATTGAGGATTGACGCTTGAGGAATGATGTTTGAGGATTGAGGACGAGGACTGACGGTTGAGGATTGAGGTTTGAGGTCTGAGGATTGATGGTTGAGGATTGAGAATTGAGGATTGAGGATTGAGGATTGAAGATTGAGGATTGGGTATTGAGGATTGCAGTATGATGATTCAGGATTGAGGATTGAGGATTGAGGATTGAGGATTGAGGATTGAGGATTGACAATTGATTGTTGAGGACCGACGGCTGAAGATTGAGGATTCAGGATTGAGGATTCCGGATTGTGGTTTGAGGACTGAGGATTGAGGGTTGAGGACTGAGGATTGAGGATTGACGCTTGAGGATTGATGTTTGAGGATTGAGGACGAGGACTGACGGTTGAGGATTGAGGTTTGAGGATTGAGGGTTGAGGATTGAGGACTGAGGATTGAGGATTGAGGTTTCAGGATTGAGGATTGAGGATTGAGGATTGAGGATTGAAGACTGAGGATTGGGTATTGAGGATTGAACATTGAGGATTGAGGGTTGAGTATTAAGGATTGAGGACGAGGACTGAGGGTTGAGTATTGATGTTTGAGGTCTGAGGATTGATGGTTGAGGATTGAGAATTGAGGATTGAGGATTGAGGATTGAAGATTGAAGATTGAGGGTTGAGGGTTGAGGGTTGAGGATTGAGCATTGAGGATTGAGGATTGAGGATTGAGGATTGAAGATTGAGTATTGAGGATTGAAGATTGAGGATTGAGGATTGAGGATTGAGGATTGAGGCTTGAAGATTGAGGATTGGGGATTGAGGATTGACGATTGAGGATTGTGT
This sequence comes from Calliopsis andreniformis, assembly GCF_051401765.1. Lineage (NCBI taxonomy): Eukaryota > Metazoa > Arthropoda > Insecta > Hymenoptera > Andrenidae > Calliopsis > Calliopsis andreniformis. Next base: position 43,409 of record NW_027480863.1, on the reverse strand, counting down.
ATTGAGGACTGAGAGTTGAGGATTGAGGATTGAAGATTGAGGATTGAGGATTGAAGATTGAGTATTGATGATTGAAGGTTGAGGATTGAGGATTGAGTGTTGAGGATTGAGGACGAGGGCTGACGATTGAGGATTGAGGTTTGAGGATTGAGGATTGTGGATTGAGGACTGAGGATTGAGGATTCAGGATTGAGCATTGACGATCGAAGATTCAGTATTGAGGATTGAAAATTGAGGATTGAGGATTGAGGATTGAGGATCGAGGATTGAATATTGAGGATTGGGGACGGAGTGTTGAGTGTTGAGTGATGAGAAGTGATGTTTGTGGATAAAGATTTGAAGATTGCAGATTGAGTATTGAGTATTGAAAACTGTGAATTGATGATATTCCATTGAGGATTGAGGATTGACAACTGATTGTTGAGGACTGAGGGCTGAAGATTGAGGATTGGGTATTGCGGATTGAACATTTGGGATTGGGTATTGAGGATTGAAGAATGAGGATTGAGGATTGAGCATTGAGAATTGAGGATTGAAGATTGCGTATTGAGGATTGAAGATTGACAATTGACGATTGATAATTGAGGATTGAGGATTGAGGATTGAAGATTGAAGATTCAGAATTGAGGATTGAGGATTGAGGATTGACGCAAGAGGATTGAGCGTTGAGGACGGAGGATTGAAGAGAGTGGACTGAGAGTTGAGGATTGAGTGTTGAGAATTGATGTTTGAGGATTGAGATGTGATTATTGAATATTGTGGATTGAGTATTGAACCATGAAAATTCAGGATACTCTGTTGAGGATTGAGTATTGAGGATTGCGGATTGAGGATTGAGGATTGAAGATTGAGTATAGATGATTGAAGATGGTAGGATTGAGGATTGAGGGTAGAGGATTGAGGACGAGGACTGACGGTTGAGGATTGAGGTTTGAGGATCGTGGATTGAGGGTTGAGAATGAGGGCTGAGGGTTGAGGATTGAGGTTTGAGAATTGAATCCTGAGAATTCAGGATATTCTATTGAGTATTGAGAATTGAGGATTGATGGTTGAGTTTTGAGGATTGAGGAATGAGGGTTGAGGATTGAGTATTGTAGATTGAGGATTGATGATTGAGAATTGATGTTTGAGGATTGAAGATAGAGTATTGAGGATTGAAGGTTGAGGATTGAGTGTTGAGGATTGAGGACGAAGACTGACGATTGAGGATTGAGGTTTGACGATTCAGGATTGAGGTTTGAGGACTGAGGATTGAGGATTGAGGAGTGAGGATTGAGGACTGAGGATTGAGGATTGAAGATTGAGGATTGAGGATTGAGGGTTGTTGATTGAGGACGAGGACTGAGGGTTGGGTATTGATGTTTGAGGTCTGAGGATTGAGGATTGAGGATTGAGAATTGAGGATTGAGGATTGAGAATTGAAGATTTAGGATTGGGTATTGAGGATTGAAGAATGAGAATTGAGGATTGAAGGTTGAGTATTGAGGATTGAAGATTGAGGATTCCGGATTGAGGTCTGGGGACTGAGGATTGAGGGTTGAGGATTGAGGATTGAGGATTGACGCTTGAAGATTGAGGATTGAGGATGGAGGATTGAAGAGAGAGGACTGAGTATTGAGGATTGAGTGTTGAGAATTAATGTTTGAGGATTGAGATTTGTTTATTGAGTTTTGTGTATTGAGTATTGAACCATGAGAATTCAGGATACTCTATTGAGTAGTGAGAATTGAGGATTGTTGGTTGAGTATTGAGGATTGATGGTTGAGGGTTGTGTGTTGAATATTGAGGATTGAAGATTGAGGCCTGAGGATTGAGGATTGAAGTTTGAGGAATGGGGATTGAGGATTGACGATTGAGGATTGAGCATTGAGGATTGAGAATTGAGGATTGAGGATTGAGGACTGAGTATTGAGGATTGAAGATTGAGGATTGAGGATTGAGGATTGAAGATTGAGGATTGAGGATTGAGGATTGAGGATGAGGGCTGAGGGTTGAGACTTGAAGTTTGAGGAGTGGGGATTGAGGATTGACGATTGAGGATTGAGCATTGAGGATTGAGAATTGAGGATTGAGGATTGAGGATTGAGGATTGAGGATTGAAGATTGAGGATTGGAGATTGAGGATTGGCGATTGAGGATTGAGTATTGAGGATTGAGAATTGAGGATTGATTATTGAAGATTGAGTATTGAGGATTGAAGATTGAGGATTGTGGATTGAGGATTGAGGATTGAGGATTGAGGATTGAGGATGAGGGCTGAGGGTCGAGGATTGAGGTGTGAGGACTGAGGACTGAGGATTGAGGATTGAGAATTTTGGATTGAGGATTGATGATTGGGGATTGAGGATCTAGGATTGGAGATTGATTATTGAGGACTGAAGATTGAGGATTGAGGTTTGAGGATTGAGAATTGAGAATTGAGGGTGAGGACTGAGGGTTGAGGATTGAGGACTGAGGATTGAGGATTGAGGATTGAGGATTGAGTATTGATGGTTGTGGATTGAGGACGAGGACTGAGGGCTGAGTATTGCTGTTTGAGGTCTGAGGATTGAGGATTGAGGATTGAGAATTGAGGATTGAGGATTGAGTATTGAGGATTGAGGACTGAGGATTGAGGATTGAGGATGAGGGCTGAGGGTTGAGGATTGAGGTTTGAGGACTGAGGACTGAGGATTGATGATTGAGAATTGAGGATTGAGGATTGAGGATTGAAGATTGAGGATTGGGTATTGAGGATTGAAGAATGAGGATAGAGGATTGAGGGTTTAGGATTGAGGATTGAAGGTTGAGGATTGGGGATTGAGGATTGACGATTGAGAATTGAGTATTGAGTATTGAGAATTGAGGATTGATTATTGAAGATTGAGTATTGAGGACTGAGGATTGAGGATTGAGGGTTGTGGATTGAGGACGAGGACTGAGGGTTGAGTATTGATGTTTGAGGTCTGAGGATTGAGGATTGAGGATTGAGAATTGAGGACTGAGGATTGAGGATTGAAGATTGAGGATTGGGTATTGAGGATTGAAGAATCAGGATTCAGGATTGAGGATTGAGGATTGAGGTTTGAGGATTCAGTATTGAGGATTTAGAATTGAGGATTGAGGATTGAAGATTGAGTATTTAGGATTGAGGATTGAGGATTGTGGATTGAGGATTGAGGATTGAGGATTGAGGATTGAGGATGAGGGCTGAGGGTCGAGGATTGAGGTGTGAGGACTGAGGACTGAGGATTGAGGATTGAGAATTTTGGATTGAGGATTGATGATTGGGGATTGAGGATCTAGGATTGGAGATTGATTATTGAGGATTGAAGATCGAGGATTGAGGTTTGAGGATTGAGAATTGAGAATTGAGGGTGAGGACTGAGGGTTGAGGATTGAGGACTGAGGATTGAGGATTGAGGATTGAGGATTGAGTATTGATGGTTGTGGATTGAGGACGAGGACTGAGGGCTGAGTATTGCTGTTTGAGGTCTGAGGATTGAGGATTGAGGATTGAGAATTGAGGATTGAGGATTGAGTATTGAGGATTGAGAATCGAGGATTGATTATTGAAGATTGAGTATTGAGGATTGAATGTTGAGGATTGAGGATTCAGGATTGAGGATTGTGGATGAGGTCTGAGGGTTGAGGATTGAGGTTTGAGGAGTGAGGACTGAGGATTGAGGACTGTGAATTGAGGATTGAGGATTGTGGATTGAAGATTGAGGACTGAGGATTGAGGATTGAGGATGAGGGCTGAGGGTTGAGGATTGAGGTTTGAGGACTGAGGACTGAGGATTGAGGATTGAGAATTGAGGATTGAGGATTGAGGATTGAAGATTGAGGATTGGGTATTGAGGATTGAAGAATGAGGATAGAGGATTGAGGGTTTAGGATTGAGGATTGAAGGTTGAGGATTGGGGATTGAGGATTGACGATTGAGAATTGAGTATTGAGTATTGAGAATTGAGGATTGATTATTGAAGATTGAGTATTGAGGACTGAGGATTGAGGATTGAGGGTTGTGGATTGAGGACGAGGACTGAGGGTTGAGTATTGATGTTTGAGGTCTGAGGATTGAGGATTGAGGATTGAGAATTGAGGACTGAGGATTGAGGATTGAAGATTGAGGATTGGGTATTGAGGATTGAAGAATCAGGATTCAGGATTGAGGATTGAGGATTGAGGTTTGAGGATTCAGTATTGAGGATTTAGAATTGAGGATTGAGGATTGAAGATTGAGTATTTAGGATTGAGGATTGAGGATTGAGGATTGAGGATTGATAATTGAGGATTGAGGATTGAGAATTGAGGATTGAGTATTGAGGATTGAAGATTGAGGACTGGGAATTGAGGATTGAAGTATGAGGATTGAGGGTTGTGCATTGAGGACTGAGGATTGCAGATTGAGTATTGAGGATTGAAGATTGAGGGCTGAGGATTGAGGGTTGAGGATTGAGCATTGAGGGTTGAGGATTGAGGATTGAGGATTGAAGATTGAGTATTGAGGATTGAAGATTGAGGATTGAGGATTGAGGATTGAGGATTGAGGATTGAAGATTGAGGATTGGGGATTGAGGATTGACGATTGAGGATTGAGTATTGAGGACTGAGAGTTGAGGATTGAGGATTGAAGATTGAGGATTGAGGATTGAAGATTGAGTATTGATGATTGAAGGTTGAGGATTGAGGATTGAGTGTTGAGGATTGAGGACGAGGTCTGACGATTGAGGATTGAGGTTTGAGGATTGAGGATTGTGGATTGAGGACTGAGGATTGAGGATTCAGGATTGAGCATTGAGGATTGAGGATTGAGGATTGAGGATTGAAGATTGAGTATTGAGGATTGAAGATTGAGGATTGAGAATTGAGGATTGAGGATTGAGGTTTGAAGATTGAGGATTGGAGATTGAGGATTGACGATTGAGGATTGAGTATTGAGGACTGAGATTTGGGGATTGAGGATTGAAGATTGAGGATTGAGGATTGAAGATTGAGTATTGATGATTGAAGGTTCAGGATTGAGGATTGAGTGTTGAGGATTGAGGACGAGGGCTGACGATTGAGGATTGAGGTTTGAGGATTGAGGATTGTGGATTGAGGACTGAGGATTGAGGATTCAGGATTGAGCATTGACGATTGAAGATTGAGTATTGAGGATTGAAAATTGAGGATTGAGGATTGAGGATTGAGGATCGAGGATTGAATATTGAGGATTGGGGACGGAGTGTTGAGTGTTGAGTGATGAGAATTGATGTTTGTGGATAGAGATTTGAAGATTGCAGATTGAGTATTGAGTATTGAAAACTGTGAATTGATGATATTCCATTGAGGATTGAGGATTGACAACTGATTGTTAAGGACTGAGGGCTGAAGATTGAGGATTCAGGATGGAGGATTCAGGATTAAGGTTTGAGGACTGAGGATTGAGGATTGAGGATTGAGGATTGAGGATTGAGGATTGAGGATTGAAGATTGAGGATTGGGTATTGCGGATTGAACATTTAGGATTGAGGATTCAGGATTGAGGACTGAGGATCGAGGATTGAGGATTGAGGATTGAGGGTTGAAGATTGAGGATTGGGGACTGAGGATTGAAGACTGAGGATTGAGGATGAGGGCTGAGGTTTGAGGATTGAGGATTGAGGTCTGAGTGCTGAGGATTGAGGGTTGAGAATTGAGGATTGATGATTGAGGATTGAAGATTGAGGATTGGGTATTGAGGATCGAAGAATGAGGATTTAGGATTGAGGATTGAGGATTGAGGATTGTGGAGTGAAGATTGAGTATTCAGGATTGGAGTTTGACGATTGAGGATTGAGGACCGAGGATTGAGGATTGAGGACTGAAGATTGAGTATTGAGGATTGAAGATTGAGGATTGAGGATTGAGGATTGAGGATTGAGGATTGGGGATTGATGGTTGAGTATTGACGATTGATGGCTGAGGGTTGTGTGTTGAATATTGAGGATTGAGGATTGACTATTGAGGATTGAGGATTGAGGATTGAAGATTGACGCTTGAGGATTGAAGATTGAGCATGGAGGATTGAAGAGAGAGGACAGAGTATTGTGGATTGAGTGTTGAGGGTTGAAGATTGAGTATTGATGATTGAACATTGAGGATTGAGTATTCATGTTTGAGGATTGAGGACGGGGACTGACGGTTGAGGATTGAGGTTTGAAGATTGAGGATTGAGGATTGAGGATTGAGAATTGAGGATTGAGAATTGAGGAACGAAGATTGAGGATTGGGTATTGAGGATTGAAGAATCAGGATTGAGGATTGAGGATTGAGGACTGAGGTTTGAGGATTCAGTATTGAGGATTGGGAATTGAGAATTGAGGATTGAAGATTGAGTATTGAGGATTGCACATTGAGTATCGAGGATTGAGGATTGAGGATTGGGGATTGAAGGTTGAGGATTGGGGACTGAGTGTTGAGGTTTGAACGATGAGAATTGATGTTTGTTGATAGAGATTTGAAGATTGCAGATTGAGTATTGAGTATTGGAAACTGTGAATCGATGATATTCTCTTGAAGATTGAGAATTGACAACTGATCGTTGAGGACTGTGGTCTGAAGGGTGAGGATTCAGGATTGAGGATTCAGGTTTGATGTTTGAGGACTGAGGATTGAGGATTGAGGATTGAGGATTGAGGATTGAGGATTGAGGATTGAGGATTGAGGATTGAAGATTGAGGATTGGGTATTGCGCATTGAACATTGAGGATTGAGGATTGAGGATTGGGGATAGAGGATTAAAGACTGAAGATTGAATATTGATGATTGAAGATTGAGGATTGAGTATTGATGGTTGTGGATTGAGGACGAGGGCTGAGGGTTAAGTATTGCTTTTTGAGGTCTGAGGATTGAGGATTGAGGATTGAGCATTGAGGATTGACGATTGAGGATCGAAGATTGAGGATTGGTTATTGAGGATTGAAGAATGAGGATTGAGGATTGAGGATTGAGGATTGAGGATTGAAGATTGAGTATTGAGGATTGAAGATTGAGGATTGAGGATTGAGTATTGAGGATTGAGGATTGAAGATTGAGGATTGGGGATTGAGGATTGGCGATTGAGGATTGAGTATTGAGGAATGAGAATTGAGGATTGATTATTGAAGTTTGAGTCTTGAGGATTGAAGATTGAGGATTGTGGATTGAGGATTGAGGATTGAGGATTGAGGATTGAGGATGAGGGCTGAGGGTCGAGGATTGAGGTGTGAGGACTGAGGACTGAGGATTGAGGATTGAGAATTTTGGATTGAGGATTGATGATTGGGGATTGAGGATCTAGGATTGGAGATTGATTATTGAGGATTGAAGATTGAGGATTGAGGTTTGAGGATTGAGAATTGAGAATTGAAGGTGAGGACTGAGGGTTGAGGATTGAGGACTGAGGATTGAGGATTGAGGATTGAGGATTGAGTATTGATGTTTGTGGATTGAGGACGAGGACTGAGGGCTGAGTATTGCTGTTTGAGGTCTGAGGATTGAGGATTGAGGATTGAGAATTGAGGATTGAGGATTGAGTATTGAGGATTGAGAATTGAGGATTGATTATTGAAGATTGAGTATTGAGGATTGAATGTTGAGGATTGAGGATTCAGGATTGAGGATTGTGGATGAGGTCTGAGGGTTGAGGATTGAGTTTTGAGGAGTGAGGACTGAGGATTGAGGATTGTGAATTGAGGATTGAGGATTGTGGATTGAAGATTGAGGACTGAGGATTGAGGATAGAGGATGAGGGCTGAGGGTTGAGGATGGAGGTTTGAGGACTGAGGACTGAGGATTGAGGATTGAGAGTTGAGGATTGAGGATTGAGGATTGAAGATTGAGGATTGGGTATTGAGGATTGAAGAATGAGGATTGAGGATTCAGGATTGAGGTTTGAGGATTGAAGATTGAGTATTGAGGATTGAAGATTCAGGATTGAGGTTTGAGGACTGAGGATTGAGGATTGAGGATTCAGGATTGAGGTTTGAGAATTGAAGATTGAGTATTGAGGATTGAAGATTCAGGATTGAGGTTTGAGGACTGAGGATTGAGGATTGAGGTCTGAGGATTGAGGATCGAGGATTGAGGATTGAAGGTTGAGGATTGAGGATTAAGGGTTGTGGATTGAGGACGAGGACTGAGGGTTGTGTATTGATGTTTGAGGTCTGAGGATTGAGGATTGAGAATTGAGGATTGGGGATTGAGGATTGAAGATTGAGGATTGGGTATTGAGGATTGAAGAATGAGGATAGAAGATTGAGGGTTGAGGATTGAGGATTGAAGGTTGAGGATTGGGGATTGAGGATTGACGATTGAGGATTGAGTATTGAGTATTGAGAATTGAGGATTGATTATTGAAGATTGAGTATTGAGGACTGAGGATTGAGGATTGATGGTTGTGGATTGAGGACGAGGGCTGAGGGTTGAGTATTGCTTTTTGAGGTCTGAGGATTGAGGATTGAGGATTGAGCATTGAGGATTGACGATTGAGGATCGAAGATTGAGGATTGGTTATTGAGGATTGAAGAATGAGGATTGAGGATTGAGGATTGAGGATTGAGGATTGAAGATTGAGTATTGAGGATTGAAGATTGAGGATTGAGGATTGAGTATTGAGGATTGAGGATTGAAGATTGAGGATTGGGGATTGAGGATTGGCGATTGAGGATTGAGTATTGAGGAATGAGAATTGAGGATTGATTATTGAAGATTGAGTATTGAGGATTGAAGATTGAGGATTGTGGATTGAGGATTGAGGATTGAGGATTGAGGATTGAGGATGAGGGCTGAGGGTCGAGGATTGAGGTGTGAGGACTGAGGACTGAGGATTGAGGATTGAGAATTTTGGATTGAGGATTGATGATTGGGGATTGAGGATCTAGGATTGGAGATTGATTATTGAGGATTGAAGATTGAGGATTGAGGTTTGAGGATTGAGAATTGAGAATTGAGGGTGAGGACTGAGGGTTGAGGATTGAGGACTGAGGATTGAGGATTGAGGATTGAGGATTGAGTATTGATGGTTGTGGATTGAGGACGAGGACTGAGGGCTGAGTATTGCTGTTTGAGGTCTGAGGATTGAGGATTGAGGATTGAGAATTGAGGATTGAGGATTGAGTATTGAGGATTGAGAATTGAGGATTGATTATTGAAGATTGAGTATTGAGGATTGAATGTTGAGGATTGAGGATTCAGGATTGAGGATTGTGGATGAGGTCTGAGGGTTGAGGATTGAGGTTTGAGGAGTGAGGACTGAGGATTGAGGATTGTGAATTGAGGATTGAGGATTGTGGATTGAAGATTGAGGACTGAGGATTGAGGATTGAGGATGAGGGCTGAGGGTTGAGGATGGAGGTTTGAGGACTGAGGACTGAGGATTGAGGATTGAGAGTTGAGGATTGAGGATTGAGGATTGAAGATTGAGGATTGGGTATTGAGGATTGAAGAATGAGGATTGAGGATTCAGGATTGAGGTTTGAGGATTGAAGATTGAGTATTGAGGATTGAAGATTCAGGATTGAGGTTTGAGGATTGAGAATTGAGAATTGAGGGTGAGGACTGAGGGTTGAGGATTGAGGACTGAGGATTGAAGATTGAGTATTGAGGATTGAAGATTGCCGATTGAGGATTGAAAATTGAGGATTCAGGATTGAGGAATGAGCATTGAAGAATGAGTATTGAAGATTGAAGGTTGAGGATTGTGGATTGAGGAATGAGGATTGAGGATTGAATATTGAGGATTGAGGACTGAGTTTGAGGCTTGAGTGATGAGAATTGATGTTTGTGGATAGAGATTTGAAGATTGCAGATTGAGTATTGTGTAATGAAAACTGTGAATTGAGTATATTCTATTGAGGACTGAGGATTGACAACTGATTGTTGAGGACTGCGGGCTGAAGATTGAGGGTTTCAGGGTTGACGATTCAGAATTGAGATTTGAGGACTGAGGATTGAGGATTGAAGATTGAGTATTGAGGATTGAAGATTGAGAATTGACGATTGAGGATTGAGGATTGACGCAAGAGGATTGAGCGTTGAGGACGGAGGATTGAAGAGAGTGGACTGAGAGTTGAGGATTGAGTGTTGAGAATTGATGTTTGAGGATTGAGATGTGATCATTGAATATTGTGGATTGAGTATTGAACCATGAGAATTCAGGATACTCTGTTGAGGATTGAGTATTGAGGATTGAGGATTGAGGATTGAGGATTGAAGATTGAGTATAGATGATTGAAGATGGTAGGATTGAAGATTGAGGGTTGAGGATTGAGGTTTGAGGACTGAGGACTGGGATTGTGTATTGAGAATTGAGGATTGAGGATTGAGGATTGAAGATTGATGTTTGGGTATTGAGGATTGAAGAATGAGGATTGAGGGTTGAGGATTGAGGATTGAGGATTGAAGATTGAGTATTGAGGATTGAAGATTGCCGATTGAGGATTGGAAATTGAGGATTGAGGATTGAGGATAGAAGATTGAGAATTGAGGATTGAGGATCGAGGATGAGGGCTGAGGGCTGAGGATTCAGGTTTGAGGACTGAGGACTGAGGTTTGAGGATTGACAGTTGAGGATTGAGGATTGAGGATTGAAGATTGAGGACTGGGTATTGAGGATTGAAGAATGAGGATTGAGGATTCAGGATTGAGGTTTGAGGATTGAAGATTGAGTATTGAGGATTGAAGATTGAGGATTGATTATTGAGGATTGAGGATTGAGGATTGAAGATTGAGTATTGGTGATTGATGATTGAGGATTGAGTGTTGAGGATTGTGGACGAGGACTGACGATTGAGGATTGAGGTTTGAGGATTGAGGATTGTGGATTGAGGACTGAGGATTGAGGATTGAGGATTGAGCATTGAGGATTGAAGAATGAGGATTGAGGATTCAGGATTGAAGATTGAGGATTGGGTATTGCGGATTGAACGTTTAGGATTGAGGATTCAGCATTGAGGACTGAGGATCGAGGATTGAGGATTGAGGATTGAGGGTTCAAGATTGAGGATTGGGGACTGAGGATTGAAGACTGAGTATTGCGGATGAGGGCTGAGGTTTGAGGATTGAGGATTGAGGTCTGAGGGCTGAGGATTGAGGGTTGAGAATTGAGGATTGATGATTGAGGATTGAAGATTGAGGATTGGGAATTGAGGATTGAAGAATGAGGATTTAGGATTGATGATTGAGGATTGAGGATTGTGGAGTGAAGATTGAGTATTCAGGATTGGAGTTTGACGATTGAGGATTGAGGACCGAGGATTGAGGATTGAGGACTGAAGATTGAGTATTGAGGATTTAAGATTGAGGATCGAGGATTGAGGATTGAGGATTGAGTATTGAAGATTGAGGATTGGGGACTGAGTGTTGAGGGTTGAATGATGAGAATTGATGTTTGTGGATAGAGATTTGAAAATTGCAGATTGAGTGTTGAGTATTGAAAACAGTGAATTGATGATATTCTATTGAGGATTGATAATTGACATCTGATTGTTGAGGACTGATGTCTGAAGATTGAGGATTCAGGATTGAGGATACAGGTTTGAGGTTCGAGGACCGAGGATTGAGGATTGAGGGTTGAGGATTGAGGATTGAGGATTGAGGATCGAGGATTGAAGATTGAGGATTGGGTATTGCGGATTGAACATTGAGGATTGAGGATTGAGCATTTAGGATTGAGGATTGAGGATTGAGGATTGAGGACTGAAGATTGAATATTGATGATTGAAGATTGAGGATTGAGTATTGATGGTTGTGGATTGAGGACGAGGACTGAGGGTTGAGTATTGCTGTTTGAGGTCTGAGCAGTGAGGATTGAGGATTGAGAATTGAGGATTGAGGATTGAGGATTGAAGAGTGTGGATTGGGTATTGAGGATTGAAGAATGAGGATTGAGGATTGAGGATTGCGGACTGAGGATTGAGAATTGAGGATTGAGCATTGAGGATTGAAGATTGTGGACTGAGGATTGAGGATTGAAGATTGAGTATTGAGGATTGAAGATTGAGGATTGAGGACTGAGGATTGAGGATTGAGGATGAGGGCTGAGGGTTGAGGATTGAGGTTTGAGGACTGAGGACTGAGGATAGAGGATTGAGAATTGAGGATTGAGGATTGAGGATTGAAGATTGAGGATTGGGTATTGAGGATTGAAGAATGAGGATAGAGGATTGAGGGTTGAGGATTGAGGATTGAAGGTTGAGGATTGGGGATTTAGGATTGACGATTGAGGATTGAGTATTGAGTATTGAGAATTGAGGATTGATTATTGAAGATTGAGTATTGAGGACTGAGGATTGAGGATTGAGGACTGAGGATTGAGGATTGCAGTTTGAGTATTGAGGATTGAAGATTGAGTATTGAGGATTGAGTATTGAGGATTGAGGATTGAGGATTGAGGATTGAAGATTGAGTATTGAGGATTGAAGATTGAGGATTAAGGATTGAGGATTGAGAATTGAGGATTGAGGATTGAGGATTGAGGATTGAAGTTTGAGGTTTGGGTATTGAGGATTGAACATTGAGGATTGTGGATTGAGTATTGAGGATTGAGGATTGAGGATTGAATTTTGAATATTGATGATTGAAGATTGAGGACTGAGGATTGAGGATTGAGGACTGAGGACTGAGGATTGAGGATTGAGAATTTTGGATTGAGGATTGAGGATTGGGGATTGAGGATCTAGGATTGGAGATTGATTATTGAGGATTGAAGATTGAGGATTGAGGTTTGAGGATTGAGAATTGAGAATTGAGGGTGAGGACTGAGGGTTGAGGATTGAGGTTTGAGGAACGAGGATTGAGGATTGAGGACTGAGGATTGACGATTGAGTATTGAAGATTGAGGATTGATTACTGGGGATTGAGGATTGAGGATTGAGGATTGAGGATTGAGTATTGAGGATTGATGACTCAGTATTGAGGATTGAAGATTGAGAATTGAGGATTGAGGATTGAACATTGGGGACTGAGAGTTCAGGGTTGAGTGATGAGAATTGATGTTTGTGGATTGAGATTTGAAGATTGCGGATTGAGTATAGAGTATTGAAAACTGTGAATTGAGGATATTCCTTTGGGGATTGAGGATTGATAACTGATTGTTGAGGACTGAGGGCTGAAGATTGATGATGCAGGATTGAGGATTCAGAATTGAGGTTTGAGGACTGAGGATTGAGGATTGAAGATTGAGTATCGAGGATTGAAGATTGAGGATTGAGGATTGAGGATTGAGGATTGAGGGTGAGGGCTGAGGCTTGGGGATTGAGGTTAGAGGACTGAGTACTGAGGATTGAGGGTTGAGAACTGAGGATTGAGGACTGAGGATTGAAGATTGAGGATTGGGTATTGAGGATTGAAGAATGAGGATTGAGGATTGAGGACTGAGGATTGAGGATTGAGGATTGAGTATTGAGTATTGATGGTTGTGGATTGAGGACGAGGACTGAGGACTGAGTATTGCTGTTTGAGGTCTGAGGATTGAGGATTGAGGATTGAGAATTGAGGATTGAGGATTGAGGATTGAAGATTGAGGATTGAGTATTGAGGATTGAGAATTGAGGATTGATTATTGAAGATTGAGTATTGAGGATTGAATGTTGAGGATTGAGGATTGAGGATTGAGTATTGAGCATTGAGAATTGAGGATTGATTATTGAAGATTGAGTATTGAGGAGTGAATGTTGAGGATTGAGGATTCAGGATTGAGGATTGAGGATGAGGTCTGAGGGTTGAGGATTGAGGTTTGAGGAGTGAGGACTGAGGATTGAGGATTGTGAATTGAGGATTGAGGATTGTGGATTGAAGATTGAGGACTGAGGATTGAGGATGAGGGCTGAGGGTTGAGGATGGAGGTTTGAGGACTGAGGACTGAGGACTGAGGATTGAGAGTTGAGGATTGAGGATTGAAGATTGAGGATTGGGTATTGAGGATTGAAGAATGAGGATTGAGGATTCAGGATTGAGGTTTGAGGATTGAAGATTGAGTATTGAGGATTGAAGATTCAGGATTGAGGTTTGAGGACTGAGGATTGAGGATTGAGGATTCAGGATTGAGGTTTGAGGATTGAAGATTGAGTATTGAGGATTGAAGATTCAGGATTGAGGTTTGAGGACTGAGGATTGAGGATTGAGGACTGAGGATTGAGGATTGAGGATTGAGGATTGAAGATTGAGGATTGAGGATTGAGGGTTGTGGATTGAGGACGAGGACTGAGGGTTGTGTATTGATGTTTGAGGTCTGAGGATTGAGGATTGAGGATTGAGAATTGAGGATTGAGGATTGAGAATTGAAGATTGAGGATTGGGTATTGAGGATAGAAGAATGAGGATCGAGGATTGAAGATTGAGTATTGAGGATTGAAGATTGAGGATTCCGGATTGAGGTTTGAGGACTGAGGATTGAGGGTTGAGGATTGAGGATTGAGGATTGAGAATTGATGATTGAGGATTGAGGACAAGGGCTGAGGGTTGAGGATTGAGGTTTGAGGACTGAGGACTGGTATTGTGGATTGAGAATTGAGGATTGAGGATTGAGGATTGAAGATTGAGGATTGGGTATTGAGGATTGAAAATCGAGAATTGAGGACTGAGGATTGAGGATTGAGGATTGAAGATTGAGTATTGAGGATTGAAGATTCAGGATTGAGGTTTGAGGACTGAGGATTGAGGATTGAGGATTCAGGATTGAGGTTTGAGGATTGAACATTGAGTATTGAGGATTGAAGATTCAGGATTGAGGTTTGAGGACTGAGGATTGAGGATTGAGGACTGAGGATTGAGGATTGAGGATTGAGGACTGAGGATTGAAGATTGAGGATTGAGGATTGAGGGTTGTGGATTGAGGACGAGGACTGAGGGTTGTGTATTGTTGTTTGAGGTCTGAGGATTGAGGATTGAGGATTGAGAATTGAGGATTGAGGATTGAGAATTGAAGATTGAGGATTGGGTATTGAGGATTGAAGAATGAGGATCGAGGATTGAGGATTGAGTATTGAGGATTGAAGATTGAGGATTCCGGATTGAGGTTTGAGGACTGAGGATTGAGGGTTGAGGATTGAGGATTGAGGATTGAGAATTGAGGATTGAGGATTGAGGATGAGGGCTGAGGGTTGAGGATTGAGGTTTGAGGACTGAGGACTGAGGATTGATAATAGAGAATTGAGGATTGAGGATTGAGGGTTGAAGATTGTGGATTGGGTATTGAGGATTGAGTACTGAAGATTGAGGATTGATGATTGAGGATTGATGATTGAGGATTGATGGTTGAGGATTGAGGATGAGGTCTGAGGGTTGAGGATTGAGGTTTGAGGAGTGAGGACTGAGGATTGAGGATTGTGAATTGAGGATTGAGAATTGTGGATTGAAGATTGAGGACTGAGGATTGAGGATGAGGGCTGAGGGTTGAGGATGGAGGTTTGAGGACTGAGGACTGAGGATTGAGGATTGAGAGTTGAGGATTGAGGATTGAGGATTGAAGATTGAGGATTGGGTATTGAGGATTGAAGAATGAGGATTGAGGATTCAGGATTGAGGTTTGAGGATTGAAGATTGAGTATTGAGGATTGAAGATTCAGGATTGATGTTTGAGGACTGAGGATTGAGGATTGAGGATTCAGGATTGAGGTTTGAGAATTGAAGATTGAGTATTGAGGATTGAAGATTCAGGATTGAGGTTTGAGGACTGAGGATTGAGGATTGAGGACTGAGGATTGAGGATTGAGGATTGAGTATTGAGGATTGAGGATTGAGGATCGATGATTGAGGATTGAGTATTGAGGATTGAAGATTGAGGATTGAGGATTGAGGATTGCAGATTGAGAATTGCGGATTGAGGATTGAGGATGAGGGCTGAGGGTTGTGGATTGAGGTTTGAGGACTGAGGACTGAGGATTGATAATAGAGAATTGAGGATTGAGGATTGAGGGTTGAAGATTGTGGATTGGGTATTGAGGATTGAGTACTGAAGATTGAGGATTGATGATTGAGGATTGATGATTGAGGATTGATGATTGAGGATTGAGGATGAGGGCTGAGGGTTGAGGATTGAGGTTTGAGGACTGTGGACTGGGATTGAGGATTGAGAATTGAGGATTGAGGATTGAGAATTGAAGATTGAGGATTGGGTATTGAGGTTTGAAGAATGAGGATTGAGGTTTGAGGACTGTGGACTGGGAGTGAGGATTGAGAATTGAGGATTGAGGATTGAGAATTGAAGATTGAGGATTGGGTATTGAGGATTGAAGGATGAGGATTGAGGGTTGAGGGTTGAGGACTGAGGTTTGAGGATTGAGGATTGAGGATTGAGGATTGAAGATTCAGTATTGAGGATCGAAGATTGAGAATTGAGGATTGAGGATTGAACATCGAGGACTGAGTGCTGAGGGTTAAGTGATGAAAATTGATGTTTGTGGATACAGGTTGGAAGATTGCAGATTGAGAATTGAATATTGAAAGCTGTGAACTGAGGATATTCTATTGACGACTGAGGAATGACAACTGATTGTTGAGGACTGAGGGCTGAAGATTGAGGATTCAGGATTGAGGATTCCGGATTGAGGTTTGAGGACTGAGGATTGAGGGCTGAGGATTGAGGATTGAGGATTGACGCTTGAAGATTGAGGACTGAGGATGGAGGATTGAAGCGAGAGGACTGAGTATTGAGGATTGAGTGTTGAGAATTGTTGTTTGAGGATTGAGATTTGATTATTGAGTTTTGTGGATTGAGTATTG
Organism: Calliopsis andreniformis; assembly: GCF_051401765.1. Classification (NCBI taxonomy): domain Eukaryota; kingdom Metazoa; phylum Arthropoda; class Insecta; order Hymenoptera; family Andrenidae; genus Calliopsis; species Calliopsis andreniformis. The sequence goes on along the minus strand of NW_027480863.1, from coordinate 26,702 downwards.
AACCGTGAGAATTCTGGATATTCTATTGAGTATTGAGAATTGAGGATTGATGGTTGAGTATTGAGGACTGATGGTTGTGGGTTGTGTGTTGAATATTGAGGATTGAGGATTGAGGCTTGAGGATTGAGGATTGAAGATTGAGGAATGGTGATTGAGGATTGACGATTGAGGATTGAGTACTGAGGATTGAGAATTGAGGATTGAGGATTGAGTATTGAGTATTGAGGATTGAATATTGTGGATTGAGGATTTAGGATTGAGGGTTGTGAATTTAGGATTGAGGATTGAAGATTGAGTATTGATGATTGAAGATGGGAGGATTGAGGATTGAGGGTTGGGGATTGTGGACGAGGACTGACGGTTGAGGTTTGAGGTTTGAGGATTGTGGATTGAGGATTGAGGATTGAGGGTTGTGGATTTAGGACGAGGACCGTGTGTTGAGTATTGATGTTTGAGGTCTGAGGATTGATGACTGAGGATTGAGAATTGAGGATTGAGGATTGAGGATTGAGGATTGAAGATTGAGGATTGGGTATTGAGGATTGAAGAATGAGGATTGAGGATTGAGGATTGAGGATTGAGGATTGAGGATTGAGTATTGAGGATTGAGAATTGAGGATTGAGGATTGAAGATTGAGTATTGAGGAGTGAAGATTGAGGATTGAGGATTGAGGATTGAAGATTGAGGACTGAGTGTTGAGGGTTGAGTGTTGAGAATTGATGTTTGTGGATTGAGGTTTGAAGATTGAAGAATGGGTATTGAGTATTGAAAACTGTGAATTGAGGATATTCCATTGAGGATTGAGGATTGACAATTGATTGTTGAGGACCGACGGCTGAGGATTGAGGATTGAGGGTGGAGGATAGAAGAGAGAGGACTGAGTATTGATGATTGAGTGTTGAGAATTGATGTTTGAGGATTGAGATTTGTATATTGAATTTTGTGGAATGAGTATTGAACCGTGAGAATTCAGGATATTCTATTGAGTATTGAGAATTGAGAATTGATGGTTGAGTATGAGGATTGATGGTTGAGGGTTGTGTGTTGAATATTGAGGATTGAGTATTGAGGCTTGAGGATTGAGGACTGAGGATTGAAGATTGAGTATTGATGATTGAAGACGGGAGGACTGAGGATTGATGGTTGGGGATTGAGGACGAGGACAGACGGATGAGGTTTGACGTTTGAGGATCGTGGATTGTGGATTGAGGATTGAGAATGAGGGCTGAGGGTTGAGGATTGGGGTTTGAGTATAGAATCCAGAGAATTCAGGATATTCTATTGAGTATTGGGAACTGAGGATTGATGGTTGAGTATTGAGGATTGAGGACTGAGGATTGAGGATTGAGTATTGAAGATTGAGGATTGATGATTGAGGATTGATGATTGAGGATTGAGGATTGAGGATTGAGGATTGATGATTGAGTATTGAGGATTGAAGATTGAGGATTGAGGATTGAGGATTGAGGATTGAGTATTGAGTATTGAAGACTGACGATTGAGGATAGAGGATTTAGGATTGAGGATTGAGGAATGAGGATTGAGGATTGGGTATTGAGGATTGAAGAATGAGGATTGAGGATTGAGGATTGAGGATTGAGGATTGAGGATTAAGTATTGAGGATTGAGAATTGAGGATTGAGGATTGAAGATTGAGTATTGAGTATTGAAGATTGGGGATTGTGGATTGAGGATTGAAGATTGAGTATTGAGGATTGAAGATTGAGTATTGAGGATTGAAGATTGAGGATTGAGGATTGAGGATTGAGGATTGAGTATTGAGGATAGAAGATTGAGGATTGGGGACAGAGGATTGAAGATTGAGGATTGAGAACTGAGGATTGAGGATTGAGGATTGAGGATTGAAGATTCAGTATTGAGGATTGAAGATTGAGAATTGAGGATTGAGGATTGAACATTGAGGACTGAGTGTTGAGGGTTGAGGGATGAGAATTGATGTTTGTGGATAGAGGTTTGAAGATTGCAGACTGAGTATTGAGTGTTGAGCACTGTGAATTGAGGATATTCTATTGAGGATTGAGGATTGACTACTGACTGTTGAGGACGGAGGGCTGAAGATTGAGGACTCAGGATTGAGGATTCAGAATTGGGGTTTGAGGACTGAGGATTGAGGATTGAAGATTGAGTATTGAGGATTGAAGATTGAGGATTGCGGATTGTCGATTGAGGATTGAGGATGAGGGCTGAGGGTTGAGGATTGAGATTTGAGGACTGATGACTGAGGATTGAGGATTGAGAATTGAGGATTGAGGATTGAGGATTGAAGATTGAGGATTGGGTATTGAGGATTGAAGAATGAGGATTGAGGATTGAGCATTGAGGATTGAGGATTGAAGATTATGTATTGAGGATTGAAGATTGACGATTGACGATTGATAATTGAGGATTGAGGATTGAGGATTGAGGATTGAGGACTGAGAATTGAGGATTGAGGATTGAAGATTGAGTATTGAGGATTGAAGATTGAGTATCGAGGATAGAGGATTGAAGATTGAGTACTGAGTGTTGAGCGTTGAGTGATGGGAATTGATGTTTGTGGATCCAGATTTGAAGATTGAAGAATGGGGATTGAGTATTGAAAACTGTGAAATGAGGATATTCTATTGAGGATTGAGGATTGACAATTGATTGTTGAGGACCGACGGCTGAAGATTGAGGATTCAGGATTGAGGATTCCGGATTGAGGTTTGAGGACTGAGGATTGAGGGTTGAGGACTGAGGATTGAGGATTGACGCTTGAAGATTGAGGACTGAGGATGGAGGATTGAAGAGAGAGGACTGAGTATTGAGGATTGAGTGTTGAGAATTGTTGTTTGAGGATTGAGATTTGATTATTGAGTTTTGTGGATTGAGTATTGAACCGTGAGAATACAGGATACTCTGTTGAGTATTGAGAATCGAGGATTGATGGCTGAGTATTGAGGATTGATGGTTGAGGGTTGTGTGTTGAATATTGAGGATTGAGGATTGAGGCTTGAGGATTCAGGATTGAAGATTGAGGATTGGGGATTGAGGATTGACGATTGGGGATTGAGTACTGAGGATTGGGAATTGAGGATTGAGGATTGAGTATTGAGTATTGAGGATTGAATATTGTGGATTGAGGATTGAGGATTGAGGGTTGTGGATTTAGGATTGAGGATTGAAGATTGAGTATTGATGATTGAAGATGGGAGGATTGAGGATTGAGGGTTGGGGATTGAGGGCGAGGACTGACGGTTGAGTTTTGAGGTTTGAGGATTGTGGATTGAGGATTGAGGATTGAGGATTGAGGGTTGTGGATTTAGGACGAGGACTGAGGTTTGGGTATTGATGTTTGAGGTCTGAGGATTGATGATTGAGGATTGAGAATTGAGGATTGAGGATTGAGGATTGAAGGTTGAGGATTGGGTATTGAGGATTGAAGAATGAGGATTGAGGATTGAGGATTGAGGATTGAGGATTGAGGATTGAGGATTGAGTATTGAGGATTGAGAATTGAGGATTGAGGATTGGAGATTGAGTATTGAGAATTGAAGATTGAGGATTGGGTATTGAGGATTGAAGAATGAGTATTGAGGATTGAGGATTGAGGATTGAGGATTGAGGATTGAAGATTGAGTGTTGCGGATTGAAGATTGAAGATTGAGGATTGATGACAGAGGATTGAGGATTGAGGATTGAGTATTGAGGATTGAGGATTGAGGATTGAGTATTGAAGATTGAGGATTGATGGTTGAGAATTGATGATTGAGGATTGAGGATTGAGGATTGAAGATTGAGTGTTGCGGATTGAAGATTGAAGATTGAGGATTGATGACAGAGGATTGAGGATTGAGGATTGAGTATTGAGGATTGAGGATTGAGGATTGAGTATTGAAGATTGAGGATTGATGGTTGAGAATTGATGATTGAGGATTGAGGATTGAGGGTTGAGGATTGAGGGCTGAGGATTGAAGATTGAGTATTGAGGATTGAAGATTGCCGATTGAGGATTGAAAATTGAGGATTCAGGATTGAGGAATGAGCATTGAAGAATGAGTATTGAAGATTGAAGATGGTAGGATTGAGGATTGAGGGTAGAGGATTGAGGGTGAGGGCTGAGGCTTGGGGATTGAGGTTAGAGGACTGACTACTGAGGATTGAGGGTTGAGAACTGAGGATTGAGGATTGAGGATTGAAGATTGAGGATTGAGGATTGAGGATTGAGTATTGAAGATTGAGGATTGATGGTTGAGAATTGATGATTGAGGATTGAGGATTGAGGATTGAGGATTAAGTATTGAGGATTGAGAATTGAGGATTGAGGATTGAAGATTGAGTATTGAGTATTGAAGATTGGGGATTGTGGATTGAGGATTGAAGATTGAGTATTGAGGATTGAAGATTGAGTATTGAGGATTGAAGATTGAGGATTGAGGATTGAGGATTGAGGATTGAGTATTGAGGATAGAAGATTGAGGATTGGGGACAGAGGATTGAAGATTGAGGATTGAGAACTGAGGATTGAGGATTGAGGATTGAGGATTGAAGATTCAGTATTGAGGATTGAAGATTGAGAATTGAGGATTGAGGATTGAACATTGAGGACTGAGTGTTGAGGGTTGAGGGATGAGAATTGATGTTTGTGGATAGAGGTTTGAAGATTGCAGACTGAGTATTGAGTGTTGAGCACTGTGAATTGAGGATATTCTATTGAGGATTGAGGATTGACTACTGACTGTTGAGGACGGAGGGCTGAAGATTGAGGACTCAGGATTGAGGATTCAGAATTGGGGTTTGAGGACTGAGGATTGAGGATTGAAGATTGAGTATTGAGGATTGAAGATTGAGGATTGCGGATTGTCGATTGAGGATTGAGGATGAGGGCTGAGGGTTGAGGATTGAGATTTGAGGACTGATGACTGAGGATTGAGGATTGAGAATTGAGGATTGAGGATTGAGGATTGAAGATTGAGGATTGGGTATTGAGGATTGAAGAATGAGGATTGAGGATTGAGCATTGAGGATTGAGGATTGAAGATTATGTATTGAGGATTGAAGATTGACGATTGACGATTGATAATTGAGGATTGAGGATTGAGGATTGAGGATTGAGGACTGAGAATTGAGGATTGAGGATTGAAGATTGAGTATTGAGGATTGAAGATTGAGTATCGAGGATAGAGGATTGAAGATTGAGTACTGAGTGTTGAGCGTTGAGTGATGGGAATTGATGTTTGTGGATCCAGATTTGAAGATTGAAGAATGGGGATTGAGTATTGAAAACTGTGAAATGAGGATATTCTATTGAGGATTGAGGATTGACAATTGATTGTTGAGGACCGACGGCTGAAGATTGAGGATTCAGGATTGAGGATTCCGGATTGAGGTTTGAGGACTGAGGATTGAGGGTTGAGGACTGAGGATTGAGGATTGACGCTTGAAGATTGAGGACTGAGGATGGAGGATTGAAGAGAGAGGACTGAGTATTGAGGATTGAGTGTTGAGAATTGTTGTTTGAGGATTGAGATTTGATTATTGAGTTTTGTGGATTGAGTATTGAACCGTGAGAATACAGGATACTCTGTTGAGTATTGAGAATCGAGGATTGATGGCTGAGTATTGAGGATTGATGGTTGAGGGTTGTGTGTTGAATATTGAGGATTGAGGATTGAGGCTTGAGGATTCAGGATTGAAGATTGAGGATTGGGGATTGAGGATTGACGATTGGGGATTGAGTACTGAGGATTGGGAATTGAGGATTGAGGATTGAGTATTGAGTATTGAGGATTGAATATTGTGGATTGAGGATTGAGGATTGAGGGTTGTGGATTTAGGATTGAGGATTGAAGATTGAGTATTGATGATTGAAGATGGGAGGATTGAGGATTGAGGGTTGGGGATTGAGGGCGAGGACTGACGGTTGAGTTTTGAGGTTTGAGGATTGTGGATTGAGGATTGAGGATTGAGGATTGAGGGTTGTGGATTTAGGACGAGGACTGAGGTTTGGGTATTGATGTTTGAGGTCTGAGGATTGATGATTGAGGATTGAGAATTGAGGATTGAGGATTGAGGATTGAAGGTTGAGGATTGGGTATTGAGGATTGAAGAATGAGGATTGAGGATTGAGGATTGAGGATTGAGGATTGAGGATTGAGGATTGAGTATTGAGGATTGAGAATTGAGGATTGAGGATTGGAGATTGAGTATTGAGAATTGAAGATTGAGGATTGGGTATTGAGGATTGAAGAATGAGTATTGAGGATTGAGGATTGAGGATTGAGGATTGAGGATTGAAGATTGAGTGTTGCGGATTGAAGATTGAAGATTGAGGATTGATGACAGAGGATTGAGGATTGAGGATTGAGTATTGAGGATTGAGGATTGAGGATTGAGTATTGAAGATTGAGGATTGATGGTTGAGAATTGATGATTGAGGATTGAGGATTGAGGATTGAAGATTGAGTGTTGCGGATTGAAGATTGAAGATTGAGGATTGATGACAGAGGATTGAGGATTGAGGATTGAGTATTGAGGATTGAGGATTGAGGATTGAGTATTGAAGATTGAGGATTGATGGTTGAGAATTGATGATTGAGGATTGAGGATTGAGGGTTGAGGATTGAGGGCTGAGGATTGAAGATTGAGTATTGAGGATTGAAGATTGCCGATTGAGGATTGAAAATTGAGGATTCAGGATTGAGGAATGAGCATTGAAGAATGAGTATTGAAGATTGAAGATGGTAGGATTGAGGATTGAGGGTAGAGGATTGAGGGTGAGGGCTGAGGCTTGGGGATTGAGGTTAGAGGACTGACTACTGAGGATTGAGGGTTGAGAACTGAGGATTGAGGATTGAGGATTGAAGATTGAGGATTGGGTATTGAGGATTGAAGAATGAGGATTGAGGATTGAAGACTGAGGATTGAGGATTGAGGATTGAGGATTGAGTATTGATGGTTGTGGATTGAGGACGAGGACTGAGGACTGAGTATTGCTGTTTGAGGTCTGAGGATTGAGGATTGAGGATTGAGAATTGAGGATTGAGGATTGAGGATTGAAGATTGAGGATTGAGTATTGAGGATTGAGAATTGAGGATTGATTATTGAAGATTGAGTATTGAGGATTGAACGTTGAGGATTGAGGATTGAGGATTGAGTATTGAGGATTGAGAATTGAGGATTGATTATTGAAGATTGAGTATTGAGGATTGAATGTTGAGGATTGAGGATTCAGGATTGAGGATTGAGGATGAGGTCTGAGGGTTGAGGATTGAGGTTTGAGGAGTGAGGACTGAGGATTGAGGATTGTGAATTGAGGATTGAGGATTGTGGATTAAAGATTGAGGACTGAGGATTGAGGATGAGGGCTGAGGGTTGAGGATGGAGGTTTGAGGACTGAGGACTGAGGATTGAGGATTGAGAGTTGAGGATTGAGGATTGAGGATTGAAGATTGAGGATTGGGTATTGAGGATTGAAGAATGAGGATTGAGGATTCAGGATTTAGGTTTGAGGATTGAAGATTGAGTATTGAGGATTGAAGATTCAGGATTGAGGTTTGAGGACTGAGGATTGAGGATTGAGGATTCAGGATTGAGGTTTGAGGATTGAAGATTGAGTATTGAGGATTGAAGATTCAGGATTGAGGTTTGAGGACTGAGGATTGAGGATTGAGGACTGAGGATTGAGGATTGAGGATTGAGGATTGAAGATTGAGGATTGAGGATTGAGGGTTGTGGATTGAGGACGAGGACTGAGGGTTGTGTATTGATGTTTGAGGTCTGAGGATTGAGGATTGAGGATTGAGAATTGAGGATTGAGGATTGAGAAATGAAGATTGAGGATTGGGTATTGAGGATTGAAGAATGAGGATCGAGGATTGAAGATTGAGTCTTGAGGATTGAAGATTGAGGATTCCGGATTGAGGTTTGAGGACTGAGGATTGAGGGTTGAGGATTGAGGATTGAGGATTGAGAATTGAGGATTGAGGATTGAGGATGAGGGCTGAGGGTTGAGGATTGAGGTTTGAGGACTGAGGACTGAGGATTGAAAATAGAGAATTGAGGATTGAGGATTGAGGGTTGAAGATTGTGGATTGGGTATTGAGGATTGAGTACTGAAGATTGAGGATTGATGATTGAGGATTGATGATTGAGGATTGTGGATTGAAGATTGAGGACTGAGGATTGAGGATGAGGGCTGAGGGTTGAGGATGGAGGTTTGAGGACTGAGGACTGAGGATTGAGGATTGAGAGTTGAGGATTGAGGATTGAGGATTGAAGATTGAGGATTGGGTATTGAGGATTGAAGAATGAGGATTGAGGATTCAGGATTGAGGTTTGAGGATTGAAGATTGAGTATTGAGGATTGAAGATTCAGGATTGAGGTTTGAGGACTGAGGATTGAGGATTGAGGATTCAGGATTGAGGTTTGAGAATTGAAGATTGAGTATTGAGGATTGAAGATTCAGGATTGAGGTTTGAGGACTGAGGATTGAGGATTGAGGACTGAGGATTGAGGATTGAGGATTGAGTATTGAGGATTGAGAATTGAGGATCGATGATTGAGGATTGAGTATTGAGGATTGAAGATTGAGGATTGAGGATTGAGGATTGAAGATTGAGAATTGCGGATTGAGGATTGAGGATGAGGGCTGAGGGTTGAGGATTGAGGTTTGAGGACTGAGGACTGAGGATTGATAATAGAGAATTGAGGATTGAGGATTGAGGGTTGAAGATTGTGGATTGGGTATTGAGGATTGAGTACTGAAGATTGAGGATTGATGATTGAGGATTGATGATTGAGGATTGATGATTGAGGATTGAGGATGAGGGCTGAGGGTTGAGGATTGAGGTTTGAGGACTGTGGACTGGGATTGAGGATTGAGAATTGAGGATTGAGGATTGAGAATTGAAGATTGAGGATTGGGTATTGAGGATTGAAGGATGAGGATTGAGGGTTGAGGGTTGAGGACTGAGGATTGAGGATTGAGGATTGAGGATTGAGGATTGAAGATTCAGTATTGAGGATCGAAGATTGAGAATTGAGGATTGAGGATTGAACATCGAGGACTGAGTGCTGAGGGTTAAGTGATGAAAATTGATGTTTGTGGATACAGGTTGGAAGATTGCAGATTGAGAATTGAATATTGAAAGCTGTGAACTGAGGATATTCTATTGAGGACTGAGGAATGACAACTGATTCTTGAGGACTGAGGGCTGAAGATTGAGGATTCAGGATTGAGGATTCCGGATTGAGGTTTGAGGACTGAGGATTGAGGGCTGAGGATTGAGGATTGAGGATTGACGCTTGAAGATTGAGGACTGAGGATGGAGGATTGAAGCGAGAGGACTGAGTATTGAGGATTGAGTGTTGAGAATTGTTGTTTGAGGATTGAGATTTGATTATTGAGTTTTGTGGATTGAGTATTGAACCGTGAGAATTCTGGATATTCTATTGAGTATTGAGAATTGAGGATTGATGGTTGAGTATTGAGGACTGATGGTTGTGGGTTGTGTGTTGAATATTGAGGATTGAGGATTGAGGCTTGAGGATTGAGGATTGAAGATTGAGGAATGGTGATTGAGGATTGACGATTGAGGATTGAGTACTGAGGATTGATAATTGAGGATTGAGGATTGAGTATTGAGGATTGAGAATTGAGGATTGATTGTTGAAGATTGAGTATTGAGGATTGAACGTTGAGGATTGAGGATTGAGGATTGAGTATTGAGGATTGAGAATTGAGGATTGATTATTGAAGATTGAGTATTGAGGATTGAATGTTGAGGATTGAGGATTCAGGATTGAGGATTGAGGATGAGGTCTGAGGGTTGAGGATTGAGGTTTGAGGAGTGAGGACTGAGGATTGAGGATTGTGAATTGAGGATTGAGGATTGTGGATTAAAGATTGAGGACTGAGGATTGAGGATGAGGGCTGAGGGTTGAGGATGGAGGTTTGAGGACTGAGGACTGAGGATTGAGGATTGAGAGTTGAGGATTGAGGATTGAGGATTGAAGATTGAGGATTGGGTATTGAGGATTGAAGAATGAGGATTGAGGATTCAGGATTTAGGTTTGAGGATTGAAGATTGAGTATTGAGGATTGAAGATTCAGGATTGAGGTTTGAGGACTGAGGATTGAGGATTGAGGATTCAGGATTGAGGTTTGAGGATTGAAGATTGAGTATTGAGGATTGAAGATTCAGGATTGAGGTTTGAGGACTGAGGATTGAGGATTGAGGACTGAGGATTGAGGATTGAGGATTGAGGATTGAAGATTGAGGATTGAGGATTGAGGGTTGTGGATTGAGGACGAGGACTGAGGGTTGTGTATTGATGTTTGAGGTCTGAGGATTGAGGATTGAGGATTGAGAATTGAGGATTGAGGATTGAGAAATGAAGATTGAGGATTGGGTATTGAGGATTGAAGAATGAGGATCGAGGATTGAAGATTGAGTCTTGAGGATTGAAGATTGAGGATTCCGGATTGAGGTTTGAGGACTGAGGATTGAGGGTTGAGGATTGAGGATTGAAGATTGAGTGTTGCGGATTGAAGATTGAAGATTGAGGATTGATGACAGAGGATTGAGGATTGAGGATTGAGTATTGAGGATTGAGGATTGAGGATTGAGTATTGAAGATTGAGGATTGATGGTTGAGAATTGATGATTGAGGATTGAGGATTGAGGGTTGAGGATTGAGGGCTGAGGATTGAAGATTGAGTATTGAGGATTGAAGATTGCCGATTGAGGATTGAAAATTGAGGATTCAGGATTGAGGAATGAGCATTGAAGAATGAGTATTGAAGATTGAAGATGGTAGGATTGAGGATTGAGGGTAGAGGATTGAGGGTGAGGGCTGAGGCTTGGGGATTGAGGTTAGAGGACTGAGTACTGAGGATTGAGGGTTGAGAACTGAGGATTGAGGATTGAGGATTGAAGATTGAGGATTGGGTATTGAGGATTGAAGAATGAGGATTGAGGATTGAAGACTGAGGATTGAGGATTGAGGATTGAGGATTGAGTATTGATGGTTGTGGATTGAGGACGAGGACTGAGGACTGAGTATTGCTGTTTGAGGTCTGAGGATTGAGGATTGAGGATTGAGAATTGAGGATTGAGGATTGAGGATTGAAGATTGAGGATTGAGTATTGAGGATTGAGAATTGAGGATTGATTATTGAAGATTGAGTATTGAGGATTGAACGTTGAGGATTGAGGATTGAGGATTGAGTATTGAGGATTGAGAATTGAGGATTGATTATTGAAGATTGAGTATTGAGGATTGAATGTTGAGGATTGAGGATTCAGGATTGAGGATTGAGGATGAGGTCTGAGGGTTGAGGATTGAGGTTTGAGGAGTGAGGACTGAGGATTGAGGATTGTGAATTGAGGATTGAGGATTGTGGATTAAAGATTGAGGACTGAGGATTGAGGATGAGGGCTGAGGGTTGAGGATGGAGGTTTGAGGACTGAGGACTGAGGATTGAGGATTGAGAGTTGAGGATTGAGGATTGAGGATTGAAGATTGAGGATTGGGTATTGAGGATTGAAGAATGAGGATTGAGGATTCAGGATTTAGGTTTGAGGATTGAAGATTGAGTATTGAGGATTGAAGATTCAGGATTGAGGTTTGAGGACTGAGGATTGAGGATTGAGGATTCAGGATTGAGGTTTGAGGATTGAAGATTGAGTATTGAGGATTGAAGATTCAGGATTGAGGTTTGAGGACTGAGGATTGAGGATTGAGGACTGAGGATTGAGGATTGAGGATTGAGGATTGAAGATTGAGGATTGAGGATTGAGGGTTGTGGATTGAGGACGAGGACTGAGGGTTGTGTATTGATGTTTGAGGTCTGAGGATTGAGGATTGAGGATTGAGAATTGAGGATTGAGGATTGAGAAATGAAGATTGAGGATTGGGTATTGAGGATTGAAGAATGAGGATCGAGGATTGAAGATTGAGTCTTGAGGATTGAAGATTGAGGATTCCGGATTGAGGTTTGAGGACTGAGGATTGAGGGTTGAGGATTGAGGATTGAGGATTGAGAATTGAGGATTGAGGATTGAGGATGAGGGCTGAGGGTTGAGGATTGAGGTTTGAGGACTGAGGACTGAGGATTGATAATAGAGAATTGAGGATTGAGGATTGAGGGTTGAAGATTGTGGATTGGGTATTGAGGATTGAGTACTGAAGATTGAGGATTGATGATTGAGGATTGATGATTGAGGATTGTGGATTGAAGATTGAGGACTGAGGATTGAGGATGAGGGCTGAGGGTTGAGGATGGAGGTTTGAGGACTGAGGACTGAGGATTGAGGATTGAGAGTTGAGGATTGAGGATTGAGGATTGAAGATTGAGGATTGGGTATTGAGGATTGAAGAATGAGGATTGAGGATTCAGGATTGAGGTTTGAGGATTGAAGATTGAGTATTGAGGATTGAAGATTCAGGATTGAGGTTTGAGGACTGAGGATTGAGGATTGAGGATTCAGGATTGAGGTTTGAGAATTGAAGATTGAGTATTGAGGATTGAAGATTCAGGATTGAGGTTTGAGGACTGAGGATTGAGGATTGAGGACTGAGGATTGAGGATTGAGGATTGAGTATTGAGGATTGAGAATTGAGGATCGATGATTGAGGATTGAGTATTGAGGATTGAAGATTGAGGATTGAGGATTGAGGATTGAAGATTGAGAATTGCGGATTGAGGATTGAGGATGAGGGCTGAGGGTTGAGGATTGAGGTTTGAGGACTGAGGACTGAGGATTGATAATAGAGAATTGAGGATTGAGGATTGAGGGTTGAAGATTGTGGATTGGGTATTGAGGATTGAGTACTGAAGATTGAGGATTGATGATTGAGGATTGATGATTGAGGATTGATGATTGAGGATTGAGGATGAGGGCTGAGGGTTGAGGATTGAGGTTTGAGGACTGTGGACTGGGATTGAGGATTGAGAATTGAGGATTGAGGATTGAGAATTGAAGATTGAGGATTGGGTATTGAGGATTGAAGGATGAGGATTGAGGGTTGAGGGTTGAGGACTGAGGATTGAGGATTGAGGATTGAGGATTGAGGATTGAAGATTCAGTATTGAGGATCGAAGATTGAGAATTGAGGATTGAGGATTGAACATCGAGGACTGAGTGCTGAGGGTTAAGTGATGAAAATTGATGTTTGTGGATACAGGTTGGAAGATTGCAGATTGAGAATTGAATATTGAAAGCTGTGAACTGAGGATATTCTATTGAGGACTGAGGAATGACAACTGATTCTTGAGGACTGAGGGCTGAAGATTGAGGATTCAGGATTGAGGATTCCGGATTGAGGTTTGAGGACTGAGGATTGAGGGCTGAGGATTGAGGATTGAGGATTGACGCTTGAAGATTGAGGACTGAGGATGGAGGATTGAAGCGAGAGGACTGAGTATTGAGGATTGAGTGTTGAGAATTGTTGTTTGAGGATTGAGATTTGATTATTGAGTTTTGTGGATTGAGTATTGAACCGTGAGAATTCTGGATATTCTATTGAGTATTGAGAATTGAGGATTGATGGTTGAGTATTGAGGACTGATGGTTGTGGGTTGTGTGTTGAATATTGAGGATTGAGGATTGAGGCTTGAGGATTGAGGATTGAAGATTGAGGAATGGTGATTGAGGATTGACGATTGAGGATTGAGTACTGAGGATTGATAATTGAGGATTGAGGATTGAGTATTGAGTATTGAGGATTGAATATTGTGGATTGAGGGTTTAGGATTGAGGGTTGTGAATTTAGGATTGAGCATTGAAGATTGAGTATTGATGATTGAAGATGGGAGGATTGAGGATTGAGGGTTGGGGATTGTGGACGAGGACTGACGGTTGAGGTTTGAGGTTTGAGGATTGTGGATTGAGGATTGAGGATTGAGGGTTGTGGATTTAGGACGAGGACCGTGTGTTGAGTATTGATGTTTGAGGTCTGAGGATTGATGACTGAGGATTGAGAATTGAGGATTGAGGATTGAGGATTGAGGATTGAAGATTGAGGATTGGGTATTGAGGATTGAAGAATGAGGATTGAGGATTGAGGATTGAGGATTGAGGATTGAGGATTGAGTATTGAGGATTAAGAATTGAGGATTGAGGATTGAGGATTGAGGATTGAAGATTCAGTATTGAGGATTGAAGATTGAGAATTGAGGATTGAGGATTGAACATTGAGGACTGAGTGTTGAAGGTTGAGGGATGAGAATTGATGTTTGTGGATAGAGGTTTGAAGATTGCAGACTGAGTATTGAGTGTTGAGAACTGTGAATTGAGGATATTCTATTGAGGATTGAGGATTGACTACTGACTGTTGAGGACGGAGGGCTGAAGATTGAGGACTCAGGATTGAGGATTCAGAATTGGGGTTTGAGGACTGAGGATTGAGGTTTGAAGATTGAGTATTGAGGATTGAAGATTGAGGATTGCGGATTGTCGATTGAGGATTGAGGATGAGGGCTGAGGGTTGAGGATTGAGATTTGAGGACTGATGACTGAGGATTGACAATTGAGAATTGAGGATTGAGGATTGAGGATTGAAGATTGAGGATTGGGTATTGAGGATTGAAGAATGAGGATTGAGGATTGAGCATTGAGGATTGAGGATTGAAGATTGCGTATTGAGGATTGAAGATTGACGATTGACGATTGATAATTGAGGATTGAGGATTGAGGATTGAGGATTGAGGATTGAGAATTGAGGATTGAGGATTGAAGATTGAGTATTGAGGATTGAAGATTGAGTATCGAGGATAGAGGATTGAAGATTGAGTACTGAGTGTTGAGCGTTGAGTGATGAGAATTCATGTTTGTGGATCCAGATTTGAAGATTGAAGAATGGGGATTGAGTATTGAAAACTGTGAAATGAGGATATTCTATTGAGGATTGAGGATTGACAATTGATTGTTGAGGACCGACGGCTGAAGATTGAGGATTCAGGGTTGAGGATTCCGGATTGAGGTTTGAGGACTGAGGATTGAGGGTTGAGGACTGAGGATTGAGGATTGACGCTTGAAGATTGAGGACTGAGGATGGAGGATTGAAGAGAGAGGACTGAGTATTGAGGATTGAGTGTTGAGAATTGTTGTTTGAGGATTGAGATTTGATTATTGAGTTTTGTGGATTGAGTATTGAACCGTGAGAATACAGGATACTCTGTTGAGTATTGAGAATCGAGGATTGATGGCTGAGTATTGAGGATTGATGGTTGAGGGTTGTGTGTTGAATATTGAGGATTGAGGATTGAGGCTTGAGGATTCAGGATTGAAGGTTGAGGATTGGGGATTGAGTATTGACGATTGGGGATTGAGTACTGAGGATTGGGAATTGAGGATTGAGGATTGAGTATTGAGTATTGAGGATTGAATATTGTGGATTGAGGATTGAGGATTGAGGGTTGTGGATTTAGGATTGAGGATTGAAGATTGAGTATTGATGATTGAAGATGGGAGGATTGAGGATTGAGGGTTGGGGATTGAGGACGAGAACTGGCGGTTGAGTTTTGAGGTTTGAGGATTGTGGATTGAGGATTGAGGATTGAGGGTTGTGGATTTAGGACGAGGACTGAGGGTTGGGTATTGATGTTTGAGGTCTGAGGATTGACGATTGAGGATTGAGAATTGAGGATTGAGGATTGAGGATTGAAGGTTGAGGATTGGGTATTGAGGATTGAAGAATGAGGATTGAGGATTGAGGATTGAAGATTGAGAATTGAGGATTGAGGATTGAGGATTGACGCAAGAGGATTGAGCGTTGAGGACGGAGGATTGAAGAGAGTGGACTGAGAGTTGAGGATTGAGTGTTGAGAATTGATGTTTGAGGATTGAGATGTGATTATTGAATATTGTGGATTGAGTACTGAACCATGAAAATTCAGGATACTCTGTTGAGGATTGAGTATTGAGGATTGAGGATTGAGGATTGAGGATTGAAGATTGAGTATAGATGATTGAAGATGGTAGGATTGAGGATTGAGGGTAGAGGATTGAGGACGAGGACTGACGGTTGAGGATTGAGGTTTGGGGATCGTGGATTGAGGGTTGAGAATGAGGGCTGAGGGTTGAGGATTGAGGTTTGAGAATAGAATCCTGAGAATTCAGGATATTCTATTGAGTATTGAGAATTGAGGATTGATGGTTGAGTTTTGAGGATTGAGGAATGAGGGTTGAGGATTGAGTATTGTAGATTGAGGATTGATGATTGAGGATTGATGTTTGAGGATTGAAGATAGAGTATTGAGGATTGAAGGTTGAGGATTGAGTGTTGAGGATTGAGGACGAAGACTGACGATTGAGGATTGAGGTTTGAGGATTCAGGATTGAGGTTTGAGGACTGAGGATTGAGGATTGAGGAGTGAGGATTGAGGACTGAGGATTGGGGATTGAAGATTGAGGATTGAGGATTGAGGGTTGTTGATTGAGGACGAGGACTGAGGGTTGGGTATTGATGTTTGAGGTCTGAGGATTGAGGATTGAGGATTGAGAATTGAGGATTGAGGATTGAGGATCGAAGATTGAGGATTGAGGATTGAGGATTGAGGATTGAGGATTGAGGATTGATAATTGAGGATTGAGGATTGAGAATTGAGGATTGAGTATTGAGGATTGAAGATTGAGGACTGGGAATTGAGGATTGAAGTATGAGGATTGAGGATTGTGCATTGAGGACTGAGGATTGCAGATTGAGTATTGAGGATTGAAGATTGAGGGCTGAGGATTGAGGGTTGAGGATTGAGCATTGAGGATTGCAGATTGAGTATTGAGGATTGAAGATTGAGGGCTGAGGATTGAGGGTTGAGGATTGAGCATTGAGGATTGAGGATTGAGGATTGAGGATTGAAGATTGAGTATTGATGATTGAAGGTTGAGGATTGAGGATTGAGTGTTGAGGATTGAGGACGAGGGCTGACGATTGAGGATTGAGGTTTGAGGATTGAGGATTGTGGATTGAGGACTGAGGATTGAGGATTCAGGATTGAGCATTGACGATTGAAGGTTGAGTATTGAGGATTGAAAATTGAGGATTGAGGATTGAGGATTGAGGATCGAGGATTGAATATTGAGGATTGGGGACGGAGTGTTGAGTGTTGAGTGATGAGAATTGATGTTTGTGGATAGAGATTTGAAGATTGCAGATTGAGTATTGAGTATTGAAAACTGTGAATTGATGATATTCCATTGAGGATTGAAGATTCACAACTGATTGTTGAGGACTGAGGGCTGAAGATTGAGGATTCAGGATGGAGGCTTCAGGATTAAGGTTTGAGGACTGAGGGTTGAGGTTTGAGGATTGAGGATTGAGGATTGAGGATTGAAGATTGAGGATTGGGTATTGCGGATTGAACATTTAGGATTGAGGATTCAGGATTGAGGACTGAGGATCGAGGATTGAGGATTGAGGATTGAGGGTTGAAGATTGAGGATTGGGGACTGAGGATTGAAGACTGAGGATTGAGGATGAGGGCTGAGGTTTGAGGATTGAGGAATGAGGTCTGAGGGCTGAGGATTGAGGGTTGAGAATTGAGGATTGATGATTGAGGATTGTAGATTGAGGATTGGGTATTGAGGATCGAAGAATGAGGATTTAGAATTGAGGATTGAGGATTGAGGATTGTGGAGTGAAGATTGAGTATTCAGGATTGGAGTTTGACGATTGAGGATTGAGGACCGAGGATTGAGGATTGAGGACTGAAGATTGAGTCTTGAGGATTGAAGATTGAGGATTGAGGATTGAGGATTGAGGATTGAGGATTGGGGATTGATGGTTGAGTATTGACGATTGATGGCTGAGGGTTGTGTGTTGAATATTGAGGATTGAGGATTGACTATTGAGGATTGTGGATTGAGGATTGAAGATTGACGCTTGAGGATTGAAGATTGAGCATGGAGGAATGAAGAGAGAGGACAGAGTATTGAGGATTGAGTGTTGAGAGTTGTTGTTTGAGGATTGCGATTTGATTATTGAATATTGAGGATTGAGTATTGAATCATGAGAATTCAGGATATTCTATTGAGCATTGAGAATTGAGGATTGATGGTTGAGTATTGAGGATTGATGATTGAGGGTTGTGTGTTGAATATTGAGGACTGAGGATTAAGGATTGAGGATTGAGGATTGAGGATTGAAGATTGAGTATTGATGATTGAACGTTGAGGATTGAGTATTCATGTTTGAGGATTGAGGACGGGGACTGACGGTTGAGGATTGAGGTTTGAGGATTGAGGATTGAGGATTGAGGATTGAGGATTGAGAATTGAGGATTGAGAATTGAGAAACGAAGATTGAGGGTTGGGTATTTAGGATTGAAGGATCAGGATTGAGGATTGAGGATTGAGGACTGAGGTTTGAGGATTCAGTATTGAGGATTGAGAATTGAGAATTGAGGATTGAAGATTGAGTATTGAGGATTGCACATTGAGGATCGAGGATTGAGGATTGAGGATTGGGTATTGAAGGTTGAGGATTGGGGACTGAGTGTTGAGATTTGAACGATGAGAATTGATGTTTGTTGATAGAGATTTGAAGATTGCAGATTGAGTATTGAGTATTGGAAACTGTGAATCGATGATATTCTCTTGAAGATTGAGAATTGTCAACTGATCGTTGAGGACTGTGGTCTGAAGGGTGAGGATTCAGGATTGAGGATTCAGGTTTGATGTTTGAGGACTGAGGATTGAGGATTGAGGATTGAGGATTGAGGATTGAGGATTGAGGATTGAGGATTGAGGATTGAGGATTGAAGATTGCGGATTGGGTATTGCGCATTGAACATTGAGGATTGAGGATTGATGATTGGGGATAGAGGATTAAAGACTGAAGATTGAATATTGATGATTGAAGATTGAGGATTGAGTATTGATGGTTGTGGATTGAGGACGAGGGCTGAGGGTTGAGTATTGCTTTTTGAGGTCTGAGGATTGAGGATTGAGGATTGAGCATTGAGGATTGACGATTGAGGATCGAAGATTGAGGATTGGTTATTGAGGATTGAAGAATGAGGATTGGGGATTGAGGATTGAGGATTGAGGATTGAAGATTGAGTATTGAGGATTCAAGATTGAGGATTGAGGATTGAGTATTGAGGATTGAGGATTGAAGATTGAGGATTGATGATAGAGGATTGAGGATTGAGGATTGAGTATTGAGGATTGAGGATTGAGGATTGAGTATTGAAGATTGAGGATTGATGGTTGAGAATTGATGATTGAGGATTGAGGATTGAGGGTTGAGGATTGAGGGCTGAGGATTGAAGATTGAGTATTGAGGATTGAAGATTGCCGATTGAGGATTGAAAATTGAGGATTCAGGATTGAGGAATGAGCATTGAAGAATGAGTATTGAAGATTGAAGGTTGAGGATTGTGGATTGAGGAATGAGGATTGAGGATTGAATATTGAGGATTGGGGATTGAGTTTGAGGGTTGAGTGATGAGAATTGATGTTTGTGGATAGAGATTTGAAGATTGCAGATTGAGTATTGAGTAATGAAAACTGTGAATTGAGTATATTCTATTGAGGATTGAGGATTGACAACTGATTGTTGAGGACTGCGGGCTGAAGATTGAGGGTTTCAGGGTTGAGGATTCAGAATTGAGATTTGAGGACTGAGTATTGAGGATTGAAGGTTGAGGATTGAGTGTTGAGGATTGAGGACGAAGACTGACGATTGAGGATTGAGGTTTGAGGATTCAGGATTGAGGTTTGAGGACTGAGGATTGAGGATTGAGGAGTGAGGATTGAGGACTGAGGATTGGGGATTGAAGATTGAGGATTGAGGATTGAGGGTTGTTGATTGAGGACGAGGACTGAGGGTTGGGTATTGATGTTTGAGGTCTGAGGATTGAGGATTGAGGATTGAGAATTGAGGATTGAGGATTGAGGATCGAAGATTGAGGATTGAGGATTGAGGATTGAGGATTGAGGATTGAGGATTGATAATTGAGGATTGAGGATTGAGAATTGAGGATTGAGTATTGAGGATTGAAGATTGAGGACTGGGAATTGAGGATTGAAGTATGAGGATTGAGGATTGTGCATTGAGGACTGAGGATTGCAGATTGAGTATTGAGGATTGAAGATTGAGGGCTGAGGATTGAGGGTTGAGGATTGAGCATTGAGGATTGCAGATTGAGTATTGAGGATTGAAGATTGAGGGCTGAGGATTGAGGGTTGAGGATTGAGCATTGAGGATTGAGGATTGAGGATTGAGGATTGAAGATTGAGTATTGATGATTGAAGGTTGAGGATTGAGGATTGAGTGTTGAGGATTGAGGACGAGGGCTGACGATTGAGGATTGAGGTTTGAGGATTGAGGATTGAGGACTGAGGGCTGAAGATTGAGGATTCAGGATGGAGGCTTCAGGATTAAGGTTTGAGGACTGAGGGTTGAGGTTTGAGGATTGAGGATTGAGGATTGAGGATTGAAGATTGAGGATTGGGTATTGCGGATTGAACATTTAGGATTGAGGATTCAGGATTGAGGACTGAGGATCGAGGATTGAGGATTGAGGATTGAGGGTTGAAGATTGAGGATTGGGGACTGAGGATTGAAGACTGAGGATTGAGGATGAGGGCTGAGGTTTGAGGATTGAGGAATGAGGTCTGAGGGCTGAGGATTGAGGGTTGAGAATTGAGGATTGATGATTGAGGATTGTAGATTGAGGATTGGGTATTGAGGATCGAAGAATGAGGATTTAGAATTGAGGATTGAGGATTGAGGATTGTGGAGTGAAGATTGAGTATTCAGGATTGGAGTTTGACGATTGAGGATTGAGGACCGAGGATTGAGGATTGAGGACTGAAGATTGAGTATTGAGGATTGAAGATTGAGGATTGAGGATTGAGGATTGAGGATTGAGGATTGGGGATTGATGGTTGAGTATTGACGATTGATGGCTGAGGGTTGTGTGTTGAATATTGAGGATTGAGGATTGACTATTGAGGATTGAGGATTGAGGATTGAAGATTGACGCTTGAGGATTGAAGATTGAGCATGGAGGAATGAAGAGAGAGGACAGAGTATTGAGGATTGAGTGTTGAGAGTTGTTGTTTGAGGATTGCGATTTGATTATTGAATATTGAGGATTGAGTATTGAATCATGAGAATTCAGGATATTCTATTGAGCATTGAGAATTGAGGATTGATGGTTGAGTATTGAGGATTGATGATTGAGGGTTGTGTGTTGAATATTGAGGACTGAGGATTAAGGATGGAGGATTGAGGATTGAGGATTGAAGATTGAGTATTGATGATTGAACGTTGAGGATTGAGTATTCATGTTTGAGGATTGAGGACGGGGACTGACGGTTGAGGATTGAGGTTTGAGGATTGAGGATTGAGGATTGAGGATTGAGGATTGAGAATTGAGGATTGAGAATTGAGAAACGAAGATTGAGGGTTGGGTATTTAGGATTGAAGGATCAGGATTGAGGATTGAGGATTGAGGACTGAGGTTTGAGGATTCAGTATTGAGGATTGAGAATTGAGAATTGAGGATTGAAGATTGAGTATTGAGGATTGCACATTGAGGATCGAGGATTGAGGATTGAGGATTGGGTATTGAAGGTTGAGGATTGGGGACTGAGTGTTGAGATTTGAACGATGAGAATTGATGTTTGTTGATAGAGATTTGAAGATTGCAGATTGAGTATTGAGTATTGGAAACTGTGAATCGATGATATTCTCTTGAAGATTGAGAATTGACAACTGATCGTTGAGGACTGTGGTCTGAAGGGTGAGGATTCAGGATTGAGGATTCAGGTTTGATGTTTGAGGACTGAGGATTGAGGATTGAGGATTGAGGATTGAGGATTGAGGATTGAGGATTGAGGATTGAGGATTGAAGATTGCGGATTGGGTATTGCGCATTGAACATTGAGGATTGAGGATTGATGATTGGGGATAGAGGATTAAAGACTGAAGATTGAATATTGATGATTGAAGATTGAGGATTGAGTATTGATGGTTGTGGATTGAGGACGAGGGCTGAGGGTTGAGTATTGCTTTTTGAGGTCTGAGGATTGAGGATTGAGGATTGAGCATTGAGGATTGACGATTGAGGATCGAAGATTGAGGATTGGTTATTGAGGATTGAAGAATGAGGATTGGGGATTGAGGATTGAGGATTGAGGATTGAAGATTGAGTATTGAGGATTCAAGATTGAGGATTGAGGATTGAGTATTGAGGATTGAGGATTGAAGATTGAGGATTGATGATAGAGGATTGAGGATTGAGGATTGAGTATTGAGGATTGAGGATTGAGGATTGAGTATTGAAGATTGAGGATTGATGGTTGAGAATTGATGATTGAGGATTGAGGATTGAGGGTTGAGGATTGAGGGCTGAGGATTGAAGATTGAGTATTGAGGATTGAAGATTGCCGATTGAGGATTGAAAATTGAGGATTCAGGATTGAGGAATGAGCATTGAAGAATGAGTATTGAAGATTGAAGGTTGAGGATTGTGGATTGAGGAATGAGGATTGAGGATTGAATATTGAGGATTGGGGATTGAGTTTGAGGGTTGAGTGATGAGAATTGATGTTTGTGGATAGAGATTTGAAGATTGCAGATTGAGTATTGAGTAATGAAAACTGTGAATTGAGTATATTCTATTGAGGATTGAGGATTGACAACTGATTGTTGAGGACTGCGGGCTGAAGATTGAGGGTTTCAGGGTTGAGGATTCAGAATTGAGATTTGAGGACTGAGGATTGAGGATTGAAGATTGAGTATTGAGGAATGAAGATTGAGAATTGAGGATTGAGGATTGAGGATTGACGCAAGAGGATTGAGCGTTGAGGACGGAGGATTGAAGAGAGTGGACTGAGAGTTGAGGATTGAGTGTTGAGAATTGATGTTTGAGGATTGAGGTGTGATTATTGAATATTGTGGATTGAGTATTGAACCATGAAAATTCAGGATACTCTGTGGAGGATTGAGTATTGAGGATTGAGGATTGAGGATTGAGGATTGAAGATAGAGTATAGATGATTGAAGATGGTAGGATTGAGGATTGAGGGTAGAGGATTGAGGGTGAGGGCTGAGGCTTGGGGATTGAGGTTAGAGGACTGAGTACTGAGGATTGAGGGTTGAGAACTGAGGATTGAGGATTGAGGATTGAAGATTGAGGATTGGGTATTGAGGATTGAAGAATGAGGATTGAGGATTGAAGACTGAGGATTGAGGATTGAGGATTGAGGATTGAGTATTGATGGTTGTGGATTGAGGACGAGGACTGAGGACTGAGTATTGCTGTTTGAGGTCTGAGGATTGAGGATTGAGGATTGAGAATTGAGGATTGAGGATTGAGGATTGAAGATTGAGGATTGAGGATTGAGGATTGAGGATTGAGGATTGAGGATTGATAATTGAGGATTGAGGATTGAGAATTGAGGATTGAGTATTGAGGATTGAAGATTGAGGACTGGGAATTGAGGATTGAAGTATGAGGATTGAGGATTGTGCATTGAGGACTGAGGATTGCAGATTGAGTATTGAGGATTGAAGATTGAGGGCTGAGGATTGAGGGTTGAGGATTGAGCATTGAGGATTGCAGATTGAGTATTGAGGATTGAAGATTGAGGGCTGAGGATTGAGGGTTGAGGATTGAGCATTGAGGATTGAGGATTGAGGATTGAGGATTGAAGATTGAGTATTGATGATTGAAGGTTGAGGATTGAGGATTGAGTGTTGAGGATTGAGGACGAGGGCTGACGATTGAGGATTGAGGTTTGAGGATTGAGGATTGTGGATTGAGGACTGAGGATTGAGGATTCAGGATTGAGCATTGACGATTGAGGATTGAGTATTGAGGATTGAAAATTGAGGATTGAGGATTGAGGATTGAGGATCGAGGATTGAATATTGAGGATTGGGGACGGAGTGTTGAGTGTTGAGTGATGAGAATTGATGTTTGTGGATAGAGATTTGAAGATTGCAGATTGAGTATTGAGTATTGAAAACTGTGAATTGATGATATTCCATTGAGGATTGAAGATTCACAACTGATTGTTGAGGACTGAGGGCTGAAGATTGAGGATTCAGGATGGAGGCTTCAGGATTAAGGTTTGAGGACTGAGGGTTGAGGTTTGAGGATTGAGGATTGAGGATTGAGGATTGAAGATTGAGGATTGGGTATTGCGGATTGAACATTTAGGATTGAGGATTCAGGATTGAGGACTGAGGATCGAGGATTGAGGATTGAGGATTGAGGGTTGAAGATTGAGGATTGGGGACTGAGGATTGAAGACTGAGGATTGAGGATGAGGGCTGAGGTTTGAGGATTGAGGAATGAGGTCTGAGGGCTGAGGATTGAGGGTTGAGAATTGAGGATTGATGATTGAGGATTGTAGATTGAGGATTGGGTATTGAGGATCGAAGAATGAGGATTTAGAATTGAGGATTGAGGATTGAGGATTGTGGAGTGAAGATTGAGTATTCAGGATTGGAGTTTGACGATTGAGGATTGAGGACCGAGGATTGAGGATTGAGGACTGAAGATTGAGTATTGAGGATTGAAGATTGAGGATTGAGGATTGAGGATTGAGGATTGAGGATTCGGGATTGATGGTTGAATATTGACGATTGATGGCTGAGGGTTGTGTGTTGAATATTGAGGATTGAGGATTGACTATTGAGGATTGAGGATTGAGGATTGAAGATTGACGCTTGAGGATTGAAGATTGAGCATGGAGGATTGAAGAGAGAGGACAGAGTATTGAGGATTGAGTGTTGAGAGTTGTTGTTTGAGGATTGCGATTTGATTATTGAATATTGAGGATTGAGTATTGAATCATGAGAATTCAGGATATTCTATTGAGCATTGAGAATTGAGGATTGATGGTTGAGTATTGAGGATTGATGATTGAGGGTTGTGTGTTGAATATTGAGGACTGAGGATTAAGGATTGAGGATTGAGGATTGAGGATTGAAGATTGAGTATTGATGATTGAACGTTGAGGATTGAGTATTCATGTTTGAGGATTGAGGACGGGGACTGACGGTTGAGGATTGAGGTTTGAGGATTGAGGATTGAGGATTGAGGATTGAGGATTGAGAATTGAGGATTGAGAATTGAGAAACGAAGATTGAGGGTTGGGTATTGAGGATTGAAGAATCAGGATTGAGGATTGAGGATTGAGGACTGAGGTTTGAGGATTCAGTATTGAGGATTGAGAATTGAGAATTGAGGATTGAAGATTGAGTATTGAGGATTGCACATTGAGGATCGAGGATTGAGGATTGAGGATTGGGTATTGAAGGTTGAGGATTGGGGACTGAGTGTTGAGATTTGAACGATGAGAATTGATGTTTGTTGATAGAGATTTGAAGATTGCAGATTGAGTATTGAGTATTGGAAACTGTGAATCGATGATATTCTCTTGAAGATTGAGAATTGACAACTGATCGTTGAGGACTGTGGTCTGAAGGGTGAGGATTCAGGATTGAGGATTCAGGTTTGATGTTTGAGGACTGAGGATTGAGGATTGAGGATTGAGGATTGAGGATTGAGGATTGAGGATTGAGGATTGAGGATTGAAGATTGCGGATTGGGTATTGCGCATTGAACATTGAGGATTGAGGATTGATGATTGGGGATAGAGGATTAAAGACTGAAGATTGAATATTGATGATTGAAGATTGAGGATTGAGTATTGATGGTTGTGGATTGAGGACGAGGGCTGAGGGTTGAGTATTGCTTTTTGAGGTCTGAGGATTGAGGATTGAGGATTGAGCATTGAGGATTGACGATTGAGGATCGAAGATTGAGGATTGGTTATTGAGGATTGAAGAATGAGGATTGGGGATTGAGGATTGAGGATTGAGGATTGAAGATTGAGTATTGAGGATTCAAGATTGAGGATTGAGGATTGAGTATTGAGGATTGAGGATTGAAGATTGAGGATTGGGGATTGAGGATTGATTATTGAAGATTGAGTATTGAGGATTGAAGATTGAGGATTGTGGATGAGGTCTGAGGGTTGAGGATTGAGTTTTGAGGAGTGAGGACTGAAGATTGAGGATTGTGAATTGAGGATTGAGGATTGAGGGTTGTTGATTGAGGACGAGGACTGAGGGTTGGGTATTGATGTTTGAGGTCTGAGGATTGAGGATTGAGGATTGAGAATTGAGGATTGAGGATTGAGAATTGAAGATTTAGGATTGGGTATTGAGGATTGAAGAATGAGAATTGAGGATTGAAGGTTGAGTATTGAGGATTGAAGATTGAGGATTCCGGATTGAGGTCTGGGGACTGAGGATTGAGGGTTGAGGATTGAGGATTGAGGATTGACGCTTGAAGATTGAGGATTGAGGATGGAGGATTGAAGAGAGAGGACTGAGTATTGAGGATTGAGTGTTGAGAATTAATGTTTGAGGATTGAGATTTGTTTATTGAGTTTTGTGTATTGTGTATTGAACCATGAGAATTCAGGATACACTGTTGAGTAGTGAGAATTGAGGATTGTTGGTTGAGTATTGAGGATTGATGGTTGAGGGTTGTGTGTTGAATATTGAGGATTGAGGATTGAGGCCTGAGGATTGAGGATTGAAGTTTGAGGAGTGGGGATTGAGGATTGACGATTGAGGATTGAGCATTGAGGATTGAGAATTGAGGATTGAGGATTGAGGATTGAGTGTTGAGGATTGAAGATTGAGGATTGAGGATTGAGGATTGAAGATTGAGGATT